>NW_028234955.1:22500-24385 GCF_977035675.1 Penaeus japonicus | reverse complement strand
AGGAGGAGTGAGAGAGAGAGAGAGAGAGAGGAGAGAGAGAGAGAGAGAGAGCGAGGAGAAATAGAAAGAGAAAGCGAGAGAGAGAGAGAGAGGAGAGAGAGAGAGAGAAAGTGAGAAGGAGAAAGAGAGAGAGTGGAGAGTTGAGAGGAGAGATTGATGAGACGAGGAGAGAGAGAGAGGAGAGAGAGAGACGAGAGAGAGAGTGAGAGAGAGAGGTGGGCGAGGAGGTGTGAGAGGCCGAGAGAGGAGAGGATGAAAGGAGGAGGATAGAGAGAGAGAGAGAGAGGAGAGAGGGTGAGAGTGAGAGAGAGAAGGGAGGGAGAGAGAGAGAGAGAGAAGAGAGCGAGAGAGGAGAAAGAGGAGAAGAGAGAAAAGAGAGGGAGAGGAGAGTGTGTGAGAGAGAGAGAGATGAAAGAGGGGAGAGAGAGAGAGTGAGAGAGAGAGAGAGAGAGGAGAGAGAAGAGTGAGAGAGAGAGAGAGAGAGAGAGAGAGAGAGAGAGAGAGAGAGAGAGAGAGAGAGAGAGAGAGAGAGAGAGAATAGACACTCACGAAAGAGAAAAGTAAAGAAAAAAGTAACAGACAAAATGCAAAGAAGAAGGAGAAGGAAGAGGAGAGGGGAGGAAAAGAGAGAAGAGACGAAGAGAGACGAGGCACGGCGAGATGAGGCGAGATGAGGCGAGGTTGGGAGGAAAGCGAGATGAGGCGAGATGTGGCGAGGCGAGGAGAGGAGAGGGCAGGAGAGGGTCACAGAACAGAATAGATTGACAACAAATAATCAAAGAGTTGGAAAGAAAGGACGGGGGAGAAAAAGGAGAGGAGAGAGGAAAGAGAACTAAAGAACACAGTAAATTAAAAGAGAGAGAGAAAGAGAGAGAGGAGAGGGGGAAGAGAGAGGAAGGAGAGAGAGAGGAGAGGAGTGCGAGGAGCAGAGAGGGAGGGAGAGGAGAGGAGAGAGAGAGGAGATGACCGGAGAGAGCGCCGAGTGAGGAGATGAAGGAGAGGAGGAGAGGGAGAGGAGGAAGGAGAGAGGAGGAGATGAGAGAGAGAGAGGAGAGAGAGAGAGAGAGAAGGGAGAGAGAAGAGAGAGAGAGAGAAGATGCGAGAAGGAGAATGGCAGAAAGAGAGAGAAGACGAAGAGAGGATGGAGAAGAGATCAGGAAAGACAGAAAGAGAAGAGAAATGAGAGAATGAGCAAAAGAGAGAGAGTGAGAGTGAGAGTGAGAGTGAGAGTGAGAGAGAGAGACGATGTCGTTGGGGTGGATGGGAGGGGAGGGAAGCAAGGAAAGCGGGGGGGGGGGGGATGGGAATCCAACTTCCTGTGATCCCAGACAGGTAATTAAGCGCTTCTCTCGTACGCAAACGAATTCGGATCTTATGTAAGAGGAGTTTTAAGTCGATTATTCAAGCTCTCCCTCACCTCAAAGGGTTCATGTACAGGTGACGATAGGTTGGGGGGGAGGGGGGGTGACAGAGAGAGAGAGAGAGAGGAAAGGGGAAGTGAGTGAGAAAGTGCGAGTGAAAGAATGAGAAGGAGAGAAGGGAAATAGAACGAAAGGGAAGAGAAGGAGAGCAGGGAAATAGAACGAAAGGGAAGAGAAGGAGAACAGGGAAATAGAACGAAAGGAAAACAGAAAGAAAGGGAGGAGGAGGAGGAGAGAGGTGATATAGAATGAGAAGAGGGGAAATTGAGAGAGGAAAATAAGAGGGGAAAGGGAGAGGAAGAGAGTGGAAGCAGTGAGAAAAGGTGAAGGAGATAGAATGGAAAGGAGTTAAAAGAAAATTAAGAAAGGTGTTGAAAGATAAAAACAAAATGAGAGGATGGCAGAGAAGGGGTGGGAGAAAGGAGCAAAAAATAAAGATAAAAAGATATATAGACAGACAGATA
>NW_028234955.1:12500-17500 GCF_977035675.1 Penaeus japonicus | reverse complement strand
AAAAAAAAACACACACAAAAAAACACGAATATTTTTCTTTTCTTCGATAAACAACAACAAAAAACACTCCAAGAGAGAGATTATTATTGCTGCGAGAGACAGATAGAGAGAACGAGAACGAGAGAGAGAGAGAGAAACAAGAGGAGAATAAAAAAAAAGGAAGAAGAGACAAGGAGGAGAAGAAGGAGAAACAAGAGCAACAGAACCCCCCCAAAAAATAAAAAACAAAAAATAATAAATCTTCGAAGAAACACCTGCTGTCGACGTCGAAGGAGGCACTGTAGGACACGCTAAGGGGAAGAAGGAAGGAAGTGGAGGAGGAGAAGGAGGAAGTGGACGCGGAGGACCAGGACGACGAGGACGAGGACCAGGACGAGGACGAGCGCGCGCGTGGGGGACGTGTGTTCGCGACGGCTCCCCAGCCACAACTGAGCCCACCGACCCGGGCTGGCTCTCCTCCGTCTGACACTGTGCCTGGTGGGCCTGCGTGCCCCCCCCCCCACCCCCCACTCCTCGCCACCCATTCCACCTACAATTACAACCCACCACTTCCTTCCTTTCGCCCTTTCTTCTTCTTCTTCTTCTTCTTCTTCTTCTTCTTCTTCTTCTTCTTCTTCTTCTTCTTCTTCTTCTTCTTCTTCTTCTTCCTATTTTCTCTTCTTTTTCTTCTTCCTATTTTCTCTTCTTCTTCTTTTTCCTATGTTCTCCCCTTTTTCTTCTTCCTATTTTCTCTTACTTTTTTCTTATTATTATCATTTTCTCTTCTTCCTCTTCTCATTTTATAATTCTCGTTCTTCTTCTTATCATCATCATCATCATACCTCGTTATCATTGTTAATGATAACATTACTGTTCTGAGGAGGAGAAGGAGGAATAGGCGGGTGGGGGGGGGGGGGAGAAGGAGGGGGAGAGGAGAATGTGGAGCAGGAGGAGGAGGAGCGCGGGGGGTAGAGGAGGAGGGAGAGGAGGGAGAGAAGGAAGAGGAACAGATGGAGGAAGAGGAGGAGCAGGAGGAAGAGAAAGAGAAGGAAAAGAAGGAAGAGGTGGAAGAGGAGAAGAAGGAAGAGGAGGAGGGGAGGAGAAAGAAAAGGAGGAGGAGAAGGAAGAAAAGAAGGAAGAGGAGGTGGAAGAGGAGGAGAAGGAGAAAGAGAAAGAAGAGGAGGAGAAGGAGAAAGAGAAAGAAGAGTAGGAGAAAGAGAAAGAAGAGAAGGAGAAAGAGAAAGAGGAGAAGGAGGAGGAGGAGGAGCAGGAGCAGAAGGAGGACTGGGATGTCGTGGTCTATATATATCCCTTTCCTTCTCTTTTCAATTATTTCCTTCCCTTCCTCTTCCTTCCGAAATGAGACAGCGCAGAAGAAATAAATAGACGAGCGAACAATTGTTTATATAAAGTCAATGGGATTATCAACATCTCAGGATCTCTTCCCTACGTACAAGCAAGCACATACTCCTACATCCACAAGAATAGTTATACAAGCACTGTGTGTGTGTGTGTGTGTGTGTGTGTGTGTGTGTGTGTGTAGTGTGGTGGGTGTGTGTGTGTGTGTGTTGTGTGTGTGATGTGTTGTGTGTGTTGCTGTGTGTGTGTGTTGGTGTGTGTTTACGTGTTGTGATGTGTCAGTTGTTGCTCGGTGTGATGTTGTTAATAACAAAAAAAATAAGAAAAAAAATATCAAATATATTACAGGTATATATTATATATATATATATAAATATATATATATATATATATAATATATATATTTATATATTATATATATATAATATATATATACTGTACATACATAATATACATACGTATTTATATACACTATAGATATATTATCTATTATATTATATATATATTATATATATATTATATATATATAAAATACAATATATATTACATATATATATATACCAATACATACATATATCATACTATATTACATATATATATATATACTATATATATATATTACTATTATATATTTTGTATATATATACATATAATATATATATATATATTATTATATATTATTATAAAATATTATATATATTATATCTATATTATATATATAAATTTTATACCTATATATATACCGTTGCACAAACCATTTCCAGCACCAGAATAAAAAACACAGAGTTTCCTAATTTTCCAGCGAGACACATGGAATTAATTACGCATTTTATTTCAATTGCAAACTGAAAACTCTATTCATAAAGCGATGTAAAAAAAAGTAAATTGCGGGGAAAATATTGTGCTCTGCTATTTCAATATCTTTTATGAAAAACAAAACAGATGAACAAACATAAACATACACGCATGCACGCACGCACATACGCGCACACACAGGTATACATACACTCACTAATTAACTCACTCACTTACTCATTCTCTCTCTCTCTCACTCAGTCTCCCCCTCCACTTCCTTTCCTCTCCTTTTCCTTCCCCTTCTCCTTCCCTACCCCCTTTCTCTCCCTCTCCTCTCCCCTTCCCCCTCTCCCTCTCATTCCCTCTACCTCCTCCTCGCTCTCTCCTTTCTCCCTCCCTCTTTCTCTCCCTCTCCCTATCCCTCTACCTCCTCCTCCCTCTCTCCCTTCCTCTCCCTCTACCACTCTCCACTTCTCCCTCTCTCTCCCTTCTCCCTCTTTCCTTTCCTCTCCCCTTCCCCCTCTTCCTCTACCTCCTCCTCCCTCTTTCCTTTCCTCTCCCCTTCCCCCTCTTCCTCTCCCCCCCCCTCCACTTCTCCCTCCTCCTTTCTCTCCCTCTCCCCTTCCCTCTACCCCCCCCCCCACTCCTCCCTCCGTCTGTCTCTCCCTCTCTCCCCTCTCCCCTCTCCCCTTCCCTCTACACCTCCCCCCCCCCCTCCACTTCTCCCCCTCTCTCCCTCTCTTGAGCACCTTGCCATAAACAAACGGTAAATCTTCCGGGAGTAACGAGAGGCTCTCAAATACATCAAATACATACACACGCGCTCTACACAGTCTAATAGATAAATAGATACGTGGATAGACTAATAGATGGAGAGGTTGACTGATAGATAGATTGATAGATAGATTGATAGATCGATCGACTGTTAGGAGGATAGATGTATTCATAGTTTGATGGATAAATAGAAGGATGAAGAGGGAGAGGGAGAGGGAGAGGGAGCGGGAGAGGGAGAGGGAGGGAGAGAGGGAGAGAGAGAGAGAGAGAGAGAGAGAGAGAGAGAGAGAGGAAAGAGATCATTTGAGGCTGGTTGAAGGTGGTGAGATTTTTCTCGATGGGGAGAGACGAGGGAAGGAGGGGGGCGGAGGCATTGGGGATTTAGATGGCGCATTGGTGAGCCGGAGTGGTGTGCGACGGTGAGGATGAGAGGTGTAGCATCTGGAAGGAGTTGGGGATGGATGTGTTTGTCAGCTGATCGGGGAGAGGCGGTGGGTTTGGAGGAGCTGGGAGGTGGAAGTGCGGATTCGGGGGAGGGTGGGGATTGGTTATAGGGATTTTTTCCGTTTCTGGGCGTGCGAAGAGAGAGGGGATTTGAGAGATGGGAGGCGTGACTGGGGGAGCGGGGGAGGAGTCGCTTGTATGCGGATGGGTGGGGGAGTGGCTCAGGGAAGAGGAATGAGTTGGGAGGGGTAGAGGGCGATCGGAGAAGCGAGGAGAGTACGTAGGAGGGGTGACGAAGATGGGTACGGAGTGGGGGGGTTGGAGTAATAGCACTGCAGAGTCCGGAGAATGCTGAGCGAGAGCGACTACTGCGCGCGAAGGTTTTGGAGTGGGGGTTTTTATGGAGAGAGATGAGAGAGAGAGAGAGAGAGAGAGAGAGAGAGAGATGAGTGTGTGAGAGAGAGAGAGAGCGAAAGAGAAGAGAGAAGGAGGAGTAGAAGAGCGAGGGGAGATAGAGAGAGAAAGAGGGAGATGGAGAGGAGAGGGAGGGAGAGACGAGCAGGAGAAGAGAGAGAGAGAGAGAGAGAGAGAAAGAGAGAGAGAGAGAGAATAAAAAGAGAAAGAGAGAATAAAAAGAGAAAGAGAGAATAAAAAGAGAAAGAGAGATAATAAAAAGAGAAAGAAAGCGAATAAAAATAAAAAAGAAAGCAAATAAAAAGAGAAATAAAGTCAACAAAAAGAGAAACCAAGAGAAAGAGAAAGAAAGAGACAGACAAACAGACAAACAAACAAACCGAGAAGTGAAAGCATGGTCCCCGGAACTACCACATCCGGTGATAAGTTCCCCGCGAGAAGATGTTCTGCCGAGAACGTCTCGTCTGCTTCTTACCATTTCGCCGCGACGCTCGACGTAAATAACAATAATACGCATATGTACACGCAATATTAATATGGATTCGTTGATTATCTTTCTCACTCCTCCCCATCTCTCCCTAACTCCTCCCCTATCCACCCACCCCGCCCTCCTCCTCCTCCTCCTCCTCCTCCTCCTCCTCCTCCTCCTCCTCCTCCTCCAACCCTTCCAAAAACAAAAGATAAATAAAAAAATATTAGGAATAAAAAATAAACTCCTTCCCCTCCCTTTCCCATCCCCTCCCCTCCCTTCCCGTCCTCAGCCTCCTCTCCCCTCCCCTCCCCTCCCGTCCTCAGCCTCCCCTTCCCCTCTCTCTCCCCTCCCATCCCGTCCTCGGCCTCCCCTCCCCTCCCCTCCCTTTCCCCTCCCCTCCTCAGCCTCCCTTCCCCTCCCGTCCTCAGCCTCCCCTCCCCCCCCCCCCCCCCTCCCTTCCCGTCCTCAGCCTCCAGCACCAAACAACAACAGATCATTCTCCGGCTCATCATCCACGCACAGCCTGCTCTCGCGTTATGATTGCAAGCAGGAAGAGTGGAAGGAGGAGGAGGAGGAGGAGGAGGAAGAGGGAGGAGGAGAGAGTGGAGGAGGAGGATAGGGTGGAGGAGGAGGAGGGCAAGGAGGGAGAGGAGGTGGAGGAGGAGGAGGAAGAGGGAGGAGGAGAGAGTGGAGGAGGATGAAAGGGTGGAGGAGGAGGAGGGCAAGGAGGGAGAGAAGGTGGAGGAGGAGGAGGAGGAGGGCA
>NW_028234954.1:5000-7426 GCF_977035675.1 Penaeus japonicus | reverse complement strand
ATATTATATATATATATATATAGATAGATAGATAGATAATATATGTACGTGTGTATGTGTACATACATACATATCGATATCTATATATCTCTCTCTTCTCCTCTCTCCTCTCTCTCTCTCTCTCTATATATATATATTATATATATATTATATATATATTTATTATTATATATATTTAATATATATTATTATTTACATATATATATATATATATTTATTTTTATATACTAAATATATATATATATATAAATTACATATATTATATATATATATATTATATATTATATATATATATAATATATATTTTATAGAGAGAGAGAGAGAGAGAGAGAGAGAATCGAGATGAGGAGAGAGGAAGAGAGGAAAGAGAGGAGAGAGAGAGAGGAGAAGGGCGATGGAGAGAGAGAGATGACAGAGAGAGAGAAGAGAGAGGACAGAGGAGGAGAGAGAGAGGAGAGAGAGAGAGAAGAGAGAGATAGAATCGCTCGATAGATAGATAGATAGATAGATATTAGATATATATGTATTATACTTATATATATATATATATATATATATATATCTATATGATATAGATATATATTTTATATTATGTGAGATATATATACATATTCCTTCGCATAGCTTCCACTAGTCAGTTCAGCACACTTCTGTACAGTCCTCAGTAGCAACTTCACTCTCCAAAGACTATAAAGGATCGGGTTAGCACTCCATGTATCTCTCACAACAAGCATCTCTAACTCCACCATTATGCAATTGGACCTTCCCGTTTCTTGTTCTTGGAGTTACATTCACTTTATCCTTGCTAATCCTTTCGCTTCGTGATTATTCCCGCTTCCAAGCACCTCTTCTCTCTCACTCGGCTTCTCAGCTTTTGTTAACACACTTTCATCGCTTGTCAGCACATTTCCATCTATATATTTTATCACTCCATCCTTCATGCTGTACATCCTTTGCTTATTCGGTCCTTTTGTCTTCGGCGTCTGTTTTATCATGCAGATTGTCTTCCCCCTTTGCCTTAGCCTTCGTCGCCTGACTCTTGGCCCTTATAATCGTGTCCACTTATACTATACATTCCTTATAATCGTGTTCACTTATACTATACATTCCTTATACTAGTGTCTACTTATACTATCCATTCCTTATACTCGCGTCCACTCTCCTCATCTGTCTGACTATTCTGATTCTTCTTAGCCAACGTCTATCTCTCTAAACATTCCTGGGGCTCCTCCTTCCACCACCGCTTCTTCTTGTCTTCCTTCCTCCGCCCAGAAGGCACTGGCACATAAAAGTACTTTCTCCACCACTTCCAGCAGATGTTGTCAGTCGTCCAACACCTCTTTGCCAGCATCTAGGGCTGTCTTCCGGTACCTGTCTTTCTTCTTCACTTCAAAGTCATTTCTGCAGATTAGCCTCGATGGTGTAAAGTCTCCGTCCATAACTTCAGTATGTGGGCGTTTTTTGAGGCTGTCTCTGACAGTATACAGTCCCCATGCGCACTCCTCCACTCTTTTACGTCAACCTGCCTTCTGAATTACTCGATTACACAGCAGTTATGTATTTTTTTTTTTAATTCCCCCACATCTTCAGACAATACGATTCCACAGCAGTTCTTTTTTTTTTTTTTTTTTTTTTTTATCCACACCACTTACACTCTACACTCAACCCTCGGACCACGTCCCTACCCCCACCCCTCTCATCCCCCTTTCCTCAGTGAACCGTTCAATCACAAATTTTTTCTTCCTCTCCACCCATTGCCTAACTTAAACATCTTCTTTCTCCTCATCCTGCACCATGTGGATATGGCAATACAGGCTTGACTTCCTAGTAAACCCTCGAATAGTATTTAAACATTGAGGTATGATAACATACACATATGACTGTAGGCAAAGCTCACTCAAATATTATCTATCATGGAGTGATAGTGGCATGACTGTAGTGACATGAAATAGATAAGATAGATAGTAGATAGATAAGTTTATATATAAAAATCATACGTCTGTCTTTAGTGTGCTTAGGATAACTCCATGTTCCAAGGAGTTTTCTAGATGAGTTGCAGAGTTTTCATTACCAGATATGGATGATTATGCTATTACGGATGGTGATTTTGTGATGATAATGATTATGATTAGTGATTGTAGTAATGTATTGATAATAATGATATTAATATTGTAATAATATGATGTAAGTATTACAAATCCATCTAAAAGGCTACTGATGTCTAAATAATTATAATGAAAATAAATACTGGCATAACAACAATAATGATAATAACAGTAACGAAAATAATACAATATAATGATGATAACATACAGGAAAGAAATACAACATTAAATATGATTCCTAATAAAACAATCTATCAATCTCATTCAATTTTATCAATAAAAATGGAAACAAAAAAAAAATAAAAAAAAAAAAGTAGCGGC
>NW_028234953.1:0-6887 GCF_977035675.1 Penaeus japonicus | reverse complement strand
GGGGGCTGGAAAGAGAAGGAGGGGAGAGGGAAGGAGAGGTTGGAGAGGATAGGGGAGTAGGGAGTGTGGGGTGGGGGGATGGGAGAGGGGAGTAGGGGGATTGAAGAGGGAAGGAGAGGAGAGAGAAGAGGGGATAGAGGGGTTGGAGAGGGAAGAGGGAAGAGGGGATAGAGGAGAGGAGAGGGAAGGAGAGGAGAGGGGAGTAGGGGGATTGGAGAGGGAAGGAGGGGAGTGTGGAGAAGGAAGGAGGGGAGTAGGGGGATTGGAGAGGGAAGGAGAGGATAGGGGAGGAGGGAGTGAGGAGTATAGGAGGGGATGGGGGAGTGGGAAAAGAGGATGAAAGTGGGGAGAGAAGAGGAGGTAGCGTGGAGGAGATGATACGAATATGTGTGCGTTTGTTTGTGTGTGTGTTTGATTGTGTGCGTTTGTTTGTTTGTGTGTTTGTTTGTTTGTGTGTTTGATTGTGTGCGTTTGTTTGTGTGTGTGTTTGATTGTGTGCGTTTGTTTGTTTGTGTGTTTGTTTGTTTGTGTGTTTGATTGTGTGCGTTTGTTTGTGTGTGTTTGATTGTGTGCGTTTGTTTGTTTGTGTGTTTGATTGTGTGCGTTTGTTTGTGTGTGTGCTTGATTGTGTGTGTTTGTTTGTTTGTGTGTGTGTTTGCTTGCGTGTTTGTTTTTTATGCATGCTTTTATCTTTGTGTGTATTTTTGTGTGTGTTTGTGAATGTGAGGAAGAAAATAATGATAGATAAATAGATAGATAGACAGATCGAGAGACAAATAAACAAATAGAAAGATAGATATACAAAAAGAAAAAACACAAAAAAAACACGAAAAGAAAACATTTATTCAATAAACAAAAAAAAAAGATAAAAAATCCACGAAAGAAGAGATACCTCATTCTACCACCTCCCCCAACCTCCCCCCCCCCCTCTCGTCCTACCACCACCACCTCCCCCTCTATCTACTTCCCTTCCCCCTTGCCCCCTCCCACCCCCCATCCCCCACCCTCCACCCTTCCACCGATCAGAGAACACGACCGGAAATTCCTGTCGCGGACGAATCGAAAGTCTAATAAAACAGCAGATTGGACAAGAAAGACAATAAAAGGGGAAGAGAGGGAACCACCCACAGACGCTGAGGGGACATATGGATTCATTTCATCTCCCCCCCTCCCCCTCCCCTACTTTTTCTTTATCCCCCCTTTCCCCCCTTTCCCCTTGCTATTTTCCTTTTTTTTTTCTCTCTCTCTCCTTCGTTCTCTCTTTCTTTTTTCTTTTTTTCTCTCCTTCGTTCTCTCTTTCTTTTTTTCTGTTTTTCTCTCCTTCGTTCTCTCTTTCTTTTCTTTCTTCTTGTGTTCTATCTTCTTCTTTTTTTTTTTGTCTTTTTTTTTTCTTTCCCTTCTCCTTACTTCCTTCTTTTACCCCACTTTTTCCCCTTCTTTTCCCTCATCCTTCCCCTCTCTTTTCACCCTCCTTTATCTTTCCTTTCTACCCCCTCTTCCCCGTCCTTTCGCCCTCCCTTTTTCTCTCTTTTCCCCCTCTTTTCTCTCTGCACTACCGCGAAGTATCCTGGTCTTATTATCTCTTCCCTCCCTTCTTACTCCCTCATTCTTCTTCCTATGCACGCCTTCCTTTTCTCCTATTTTCCCCTCTCTTCCGGTGTTCTTTCTTTAATATTTGTCCCCCTTTTCCATCTACAATTCTTTTATCAGCCTGCTTCTACCTTCAATCCCCTTGCGCCTTCATCCCCCGCTCGCTTCACCCTACTCTTATACCTAATCTCCCCCCCCCTACCCGACATCCCCCACTCTAATCCCCATTACCCCCCCTACTTGATCCCCCCCCCCACACACATGATTCCTCTAACCCTCAAACCAGTCTAGAGACCCTAAGGCGTAAAGTCAGGGCGAGTATTGGAGGACCTCCGCTAGACTTTCCTCGAGCTACAAAGTGACTATTTCGAAGGCGCTCGTTTGACTGTGTTTTGTGTGTGTGTGTTGTGTGTGTGTGTTGAGTGTGTGTGACTGTGTTGTGTGTGTGTGTGTGTGTGTGTGTGTGTGTGTGTGTGAATGTGTTGCGGGTTATAGTTGGTGGAATGTCGTGTGGTGTGATGTTGTTATGAGCGTGTGTGTGTGTGAATGTGTGTGTTGTGTGTGTGTGTGTGTGATGTGTGTGTAGTCTGTGTGTGTGTGTGTAGTGATGTGTGTTTTGTGTTTTCGAGAGTTTTTGTACACTCGTTGTTGTTGTGTGAGGTGTGTGTGTGTGTGTGTGTCCACTATCTGATTTGTTAATGTGTCTGTTATCCTTGATTAGTGCTGCTTGTGCGTTTAAGACAGACAAAACGAAAAGACTATAGAAAAAAAAAGAAGAAAATAAAAAATTCCGACAATGCAAACTCAAAAAACACATAAATCCCAAAATCAGATCCAAAGAGTCTATGCAACAGGCGAACAACAGCGGACGGAAACGTTCGCACTTCCTCTGAGCTTCGCCAATCAAACGAGTCTTTACATAAGATGATTCACCGAGCGTCCACTGAATTCAGGAAATTAAATTAATCTACCAGAACTCACAAATGCGGTCAGCCGGGTTAAGCCGAAGGAATGTCCGGGTGGGGCGTGAGTGGTGTTAGGGTGGGTGGGCGGGGTGGGTTTTTGTGGGTGGGCTGAGTGGGTTAAGGTGGGTGGGCGGAGAGGAAAAGGGTTTGGGCGGAGTGGGTTTTTGTGGGTTGGCGGAGTGGGTTAGGGTGGGTGGGCGGAATGGGTTAAGTGGGTGGGCGGAGGGGGTTAAGGTGGGTGGGCGGAGTGGGTTAGGGTGGTTTGGGGTGGCGCGAAGAGTGAGGTTAATAGTGGGGTGGGCGGGAGGGTTAAGGTGGGGATGGGAGAGGTGAGTGGGTTTGTAGGTTTTTGAGGGCGGCTGAAGGAGGGTTAGGAGATGGTAGGGTGGAGGCGGATCATGGGTAGAGTCGAGGGTGGGCGGTGAAAAGTAGATATGAGAGGGTAGAGGTGGGTAGGGCGGAGTGTGAGGTGAAGTGTGGATTGGGGCGGCAAGTGGAGCTTAAGATAGGGTGGTGCGGATTGGGTTAGGGTGGGGTTGACGTGGGCGGGATTGGACGTTGGGGAGGTTGGGGTGGAAGCAAGGGAGTGGGTATATAGTGTGGGGGTGGCGCGTATTTGGAGGGGGAATGGGGTAGAATGGTAGGTGGGCTGGGAGTGGGGATTAGTAGATGCTGGAAGTGAGTGTGGAAGTTGGAGTTAAAGGTGAAGTGGGGGCGGAAGTGGAATTTTTGTTAGTGTGGGGGTGGGATGGGACGGGATTGTGGAGATTAGTTTTGTGAGTAAAGATAGGAAGGTGGGCGGAAGAAGGTTAGTGTGGAGGGGAAAGTGGGTGGGCGGAGTGGGTTGTTGGGGGATGGGTTTAGGGTGGGCAGTCATAAGGGAAGGGTGGGGTTAGTATGTGGTGTGGGGTGGGCGGGAAGGGAGTGGAGTGGAATAGGGTGCGGTGGGCGGGGAAGAGAGAATGGTGTGCTTTGTGTAACAGGATGGGGGCACAGATAGACATAAAAGAGGAAAGGAGAGCGGGTGGAGAGTAAGTTGCGAATGCGAAGACAAAGGAGACACAATGATGATAGAAAGGATGCAACGATTTTGTCTTGGACTCCATGATAATTGCAGATCCCTGAAAGCTAAATGATTGCATATAATCATAGTTCTATTCATTGCATCATCCTCGTACCAATCGAGAAGAATCAATTATAGACCGATGATAGGACCATATAGTCTTATACATCTTTATTTACTACGTCTGAATGTGTCCCCATACTCTCAGAATACTCCCCACAATCCCGCCAAGTTGGGCACTGAAGAAGCCCATTATTCCTCTTCACTTTTCGTTTCTTTACTTTTTGTTCTATTATTTCCTTTATTGAGTGATATGGATGGGACATGTATGGGGGTTCCTTCGTTGGATGTTCTCCTGATGAACCATGTATACGGTGATGAGATTACCCTTTCTGGACTATAGTTATAATACAGGTGGGGGACACTTGAGAGTCTCGCTTCACTCTAAAGTCATGAAATAGGGTGTGAGATTATCATTTTCTTGTGCCACAGATGTAGAATAGTAAGGGGGTTGAGGGGAAAGAGGGGGGGTTAGGGAGTGTTTATATTTAGTGTTTATAGTTTAGATAGTATTTTTATAGTAGTTTTTTAAGATTTTAGTTTGTAGTTGTTTTACAAAGGTGGGAGTGAGCATATTATTAGATTAGTAGATTTATAATTGGAGAGTTTAATAGGTATATTATTAGTTTTGTTTAATTATGATTGGATAGTTATAGAATTTTAATTTTTATTTATTAAAGATAGAATTTTTATGTGTTTTCTTAGTTTATTCTAGTGTAGAATAGGAGTAGGGGGTAGTTAGAGGGAGAAGAAAGTGAGAATAGAGAAATCGAGAGAGAGAGAAGAGGAGGAGAAAGAGATGAGGTAGGAGAGGACGAGAGAGAGAGAGAGGATGAGGGAGAGTTTGAGAACGAGTATTGAGTGGAGAGGGAGAGTGCAGAAAGATAGAGAGAGAGAGATTGAGAATAGAAAGATAGTAGAGTGAGAGAATTGAAGAAGAAGACAGCGGAGAGAGGAGATGGGCGGAAAAGATAGAGCGATTTAGGGGGGGGAGACGTTAAGTGAGTAAGTGAAGAGATGAGAGAAAGAGAGAGCGATAGGGGGATGAGGTAGCGTTGAGCTTTAAGTGAGAGTGAGAGAGAGAAATAGAGGAGAGGAGAAGAAGAGGACGAGAGAAAACGAGAGAGAGGTGAGAAGAAGAGGAGGAGTGAAGAGAGGAGAGTGGAGCGGGGAAGAAGAGAGTGTATGGGAAGAAAGATCAGTAGAGAGTATTGAGAGAGAGAGAGAGAAAGAGGAAGTAAGAGAGGAAAGATAAGAGATGAGAAGGATAGGGGGAAAAGAAGTCTTAATATAATAAAAGGAAAAAGAAAAAAAAAGAATAGATATTCTAAGAAGCTGCAGGTAGTATTTATGGTTTTCTTTTTCATGGGACCTGACAAAGGCTAGGATTTCAAGGCCTTTTGACAATTATATAAACACGTTGTACAACGCTTAATTCAGACTAACAGCAGTCAAATATATTTGATGTGGTTAGTAATACATGTGATGTTTTATTCAATAGGTCACAAATTTAATTAAGGTAATTCTAAAAAAAAAAAGATGTGTGTGTGTACGAGAGTGTTTGTGTTATTTTTTGATATATATATATATATACTTATATATTAATATATATATAATATATATAAATATATATATATATATAGAATATATAACATAGTGTATATATGAATATGTATATCTAATATATTAGATCTATATATATATTTATATATATATATATATATAAATATGTATATATAATTTATATTTATATATATATATATATCTTGGACTGTATATCTGATATATCTACTATATAAATATATATATTAAATATATATTATATATTATATTATTATATATATATAATTATAGTAAAGTATATTAATATGTTAATTATATAGATATTAGATATATATATATATAGATATTAATATTATGAAAATATATATATATAGTATATATATATTTTTGTATATATATAGTAGTATATGAGATATATATATATAATTATATATTAAAGTATATAGTTGTTGGTTGTGTGTGTGTGTGTGGTGTGTGTGTGTGTGTGTGTGTGTAGTGTGTTGTGTTGTTGTGTGATGTGTGTGAGTATGAGAATTATTTATATATATGTATATATTTATTATTATATATATATATATTATATTATGGTTTTGTTATATATATATATATATATATTATATAATTTGTGTGTGAGTGTGATGAGGGTGGTGTTGTGAGTAGTCATGTGTAGGTGAGTGTAGTGTGTGTTGTGTGTGTGTGTGTGTGGATTTGTGGTGTATGAGATTATATTATATATTTATTATATTATGATATTATTATTATATATATATATAATTATTTAAATGTGTGTGATGATGTGTGTGGTAGTGTGTGTGTGTGTGTGTGTGTGTGTGTGTGTGTATGTATGTATGTATGTATGTATGTGTGTGTGTGCACGCATGCATGTACGGAATACACGGCGTATCGGCACCGAAATCCGTATTTAATGGCCTCTTGATCGATCCCTTTGTAAACAATATAGCAGCCCCGACCGCATGCCTCCCCCCCCTGGTCCCCACCCCCTGCCCCCATCCCCCGTCCCCCCCCGTCCCCCCGATCAGCTGATCCTTCCGATGCTTCCGTCAGCGGTGATCCGACAGCGCTCGCGGGATATTAGCGCCGATTATCTCTCTCTCTTCCGAGTCTTCTTGCTGAGTGTCACTGCTGACTCTTCTTCCTTTTCTACTCTTTGTCCTATTCTTATCCTCTTTGCTTTTGTTTCTTTCTTTCTTTTCCTTCCATCGAGTCTTCTCAGGTTTCTTCCTTTTTTTCATTATTTTCCTCCTCATCTTCCTTCTTCTTCTTCTTTTCTTCCTTCGTTTTCTTCTTTCGAGCCTTTTTCATCCTTCTCCTCTCCCTCTCTCCCTCTTCAGCTCTTCCTCCTCATACTCCATCCTCCTCCTCCTCTTCTCTCCTCCTCCTCCTCATACTCCATCCTCCTCCTCCCCTCATCTCCTTCCATTCCCTCTCCTCATCTTCCTCCTCTATTCCTCTTCCCCCTCCTCTCCCCCTCCTCCTCCTCCCCCATACATACCACATCCCTTCTCCTCCTCCACATCTCCCTCCTCCTCCCCCTCATCCCCTCATCTCCTTCCATTCCCCCTCCACATCCCCCTCCCCTCCCCCTGAACACCCCCTACACATCCCCCTCAACACCCCCTCTTCCT
>NW_028234952.1:2500-7416 GCF_977035675.1 Penaeus japonicus | reverse complement strand
TTATAGATTTCTGACTGTAAATTTTTTTTTTTTCAATCGCACCGCACAATTTACACTTTTTTCTTTTTTTTCACCATTACTGTGTTCACCATAGATTCTAAAATGTTCCTCTTGCCCGGTATGACTGCAAGAGAAAAGGAAAACACACAAGATTTGGAAATAGAGGGGGAAATGGGGAACAGCAACCTCACAAATTATTTAACACATGAATTAACACACAGGAAAAAAACTAAAAAAAACAAAAAAAATCCATAGCCACACCCTCTAAATACACAGCGAGAGCATTAGATAACAATGACAACAAATAGGGAGCAACGGCAGACAACACACAAACCACATGTTATTATTATATATTAGTATGTATTATTATATATTATCTATATATATATATATATATATATATATATATTATATAAATATATATATATAAATATATATACATACATACATATATATGAAATAAACACGACACACCAATGAACTCTACAATTACATATATTCATAAATTCAATCACCCACCAAACCACAGGCAAGCATCCACATCCGCTTCTGCATCCACATACGCGTGTACAAAGCGAGAATTACAGAGACAAATCAAAGACCCTTGGACCAAACAACAGACATATAAGAACACCTATGAAATAACAATACATACATGCATGCATGCATACATCCATACTTCCACATTCTCAGAAGGGAGGGAAGGGAGGGAATAGGGAAGGGAGGGAGGGATCGGGAGGAGCGAGCGAGCGAGCGAGCGAGCGAGAGAGAGATGAGAGAGAGAGAGAGAAGGGAGGGGAGGGAGAAAGAAGGAGTGGGAGAGAGGGAGAGGGAAAGAGAGAGAGAGCGAAAGAGAGAGAGCGAGGGGAAAAGAAAGACAGACAGAGAAGGAAAACATGGCGGAGGAGAAAGAGAAGAAATAGAGAGAGGGAAAAAACATGGAAATAAAAAGATAAAGTAAATGAAACAGAAAAAAAGAGCAAAGACGGGGAAGCAAGACATTTGGAGCGTAGAAATGATATAAAATAGCGTAGACACATAAACAAAATTCAAGATAAAGGGGCATGAACAGTTACATGTACGGTAAATCCATTGACCACACAGCGTAATATCAACCAGTTAATGAAAACAATGAAAATTAAAATAAGGGGGGCCAGAACAATATGTGTACAAGAAACATATATGTACTCACCATTTTAGAGAGATGTAGAAAGAATTCGTATGATCCAAGCACTTGAAGTTGACAGGAGGCGAATAGTAATTTCTTTCGGGAAAATCTGTTTCCAGTGTGCATTTCCCTCACGAAAAGACGAAACAGAAAAAAATGGGGAAGAATGATAATATAAAAAAAAGAGCGAAAGGGAACCGGAGAGAGAGACAGAGAAAGGGAGAGGGAGAGAGGGAGGGAGGGAGGGAGGGAAGAGAGAGAGAGAGAGGAGATGGATGAGAAAGAGAGAGAGAGAGTGAGAGAGAGAGAGAAGAGGAGAGAGAGAGAGAAGAGAGAGAGAGACGAGAGAGAGAGAGAGAGGACAAGACAGACAGACAGACAAACAGAGAAGGAAAAATGGCGGAGGAGAAAAAGAAATAGAGGGAGGGAAAAAAAGAACCATAAAAATAACAAGATAAGTAAATGAAATTCAAAAAGAGTAGTGGACAGTGGCAGCGTAGAATTGATATACGATAGCGTAGACACATTAACAAAATTGAAGATAAAGGGGCAGAGACAATTACTTGTACGATAAATTCATAGATCACACAGAGGAATATCAGCCAGTCAATGAAAACAAATCAAATGAAAATGAAAATAAGGGGGGCAGAACAATAAGTGTACAAGAAATATACATGTAGTTACCTTTCAGAGAGATGTAGAAAGAATTCGTATCATCCAAGCACTAAAGTTGACAGGAGGCGAATAGTAATTTCTTTCGGGAAAATCTGATTCAAACGCAGTGAGGAAGCATCCGGAGACGGCGAGAGATGGACTGCAACTGGCAAGTGGGAGGACACTATGGAGGAATGGGGCGGGGCTTCCGGGGGCAAGGAGGAGGAGGGGGGAGGGGGGGGTGGGGAGGAGTGAGGTAGCGAGAGATAAGCGAATGACCAGGCAACACGCAAAGGAAAAGGAAAGAATAGAAGAGAGGAGAGGAGGGGAGAAGAGAAGAGAAGAGAATTGAGGAGAGGGAAAGAGGGGAGAAGGGAAGAGAATAGAAGAGAAGAGAAGACAGAGATACAAAGAGAGGTGTGGTCGTGTGTGTGTGAAAGAGAGAGAGAGAGAGAGAGAGGAGGGAGGGAGGGAGGGAGGGAGGGAGGGAGTGGGAGGGAGGGAGGGAGGGAGGGAGGGAGGGAGGGAGGGAGGGAAGGAAGGAAGGAAGGAAGGAGTGAGTGAGTGAGTGAGGGAAGGAGGGAGGGAGGGAGGAAAGGAGGGAAAGAGGGAGAGAGGGAGGGAGAGCGAGAGGGAGAGGGAGAGCGAGAGCGAGAGAGAGGTGAATATGGTTTACACACAGACAAGATAAGGGGGAATGAGGGTCTGCACAATCAATTCGGAGTGTTGGATGTATGTCCCATGCACACGTAATATTAATGATGCGATTACAAATGGAATAATGATATCACATACATCAGCAAATCGTACTCACACATACTGTTAAAACACATACGCGAGTCTTTGTTAATACACATACACGAGTCTTTTGTATTATACTTTGCTGTAGTGATAACTGATACATATAAACTTTATATTAAACAAAGGAAGAGCAAAAATCGACGCTAACGTGATGACGAGGCAGGAACAAGGATCAGGGGGCAAGTAAACACGATATGACCTTAACACGTTCCCGCAATGCACTTCTGTGACTTAATATGACCTCTGGGACCTCTTTTATCGAATCTGTAAGTTCGGTGTGATCTGTGTGTGTGTGTGTGTGTGTGTGTATGTGTATGTGTATGTGTATGTGTATGTATATATATATATTTTTTTTTTTATATATATAAGAATATGTATATATGAATATATGTATTATAAACATACATACATATCTATATATCTAAATCTAAATCTAAATCTATATCTATATCTCTATAGATAGATAGATGGATAGAGAGAGAGAGAGAGAGAGAGAGAGAGAGAGAGAGAGAGAAAGAGCAGAGGTTGAGAGAGGAAAGAAAGAGAGGAAGAGGGCGAGAAGGAAGAGAGATAGAGAGAGAGAGAAGAAGAAGAAAAACATATTCCGTCAAAAAAAAACTTTCACGATATAAAGCCGTTGATGATAGTTGCTTAATCTTTCTGTTTGCAGTATATCATTTCAGAAACAAAACTAAACTAAACGATAGAGAATTGTACAGAAAATGTGAAATTACATATAACAATACTTAAATTCATCAAACATTAAATTATTTGTAAAAAACGTATATATGATTATCGTCTCTCAGGCAAGCACGCACGCGCTCGCTCACATACTGTTTGAAAGATGCTTCCACTCTGATGAAAATTTAGTTGATATTATTTTAATACATTCCATGACCCTGGTGTTTTTCCTTCTTTTCTTTTCATTTTTTTTATCTATCTATCTATTATCTATATTTTCTGTTAAACCGATTCTCTTGAAATATATGTAAACGATCAGTTGTATTGCATCTAAACCTTGATCATGTTACATCTATATCTACTATATCTATATGTATCATATCTATGCCTAGCACATTTTATACTCACCACCTCCGGTATCCGGGTAAACGCTAGTGTTCAACCAAATTAGGCACCCCTTTATTGAAAAGACCAATATCGTAGGTATATTGAATATAAACGTGCGCTATTCATGGCAGAAATTCCAACACATTTTCCATGGATATTATATCTACGCATAATAATCTCGAGCATTTGTTAAACTATATCCATCTCCTATCTATCTATCTATTATCTATCTATCTGCAGACAAAGAGACACAGGCACACGCACACGCACACGCACACGCACACGCACACGCACACGCACACGCACACGCACACGCACACGCACACGCACACGCACACGCACACGCACACGCATACTTGTGTATACAAAGATATTCATTAAGGTGTTTATCTATTGACTTGTATAGATATGCAGAAAATCCCAGCGAGATCAAGAGAGAAATAGTGCCCCAAGAGTGTCGAGACCATCCTGAAGGAAGCCCGTGGGGTCAAATAGGGTCTCGGTAGAAAAATATGCCGGTGGGGTCAAATAGGGTCTCGGTAGAAAAATATGCCGGTCGGGTCAAATAGGGTCTCGGTAGAAAAGTTAATTTCGAAGTAGAATATATATCAGGCTAACACGAGAATGAATGAATGGATGGATGGATGGATGGATGAGGGCAGGCTGAGGAGAGGGAAGAGGAAAAAGGAGGCAAGAGAAGAGACGAGACGAGAAGAAGATAGGGGGGAAATGCATTAGAGGAAAATGAACAGAACAGAATAAGAGAAGAAAAGAGAAGGAGAAGAAAAGAAGAGATGATATGATGATGACTGCAAAAGAAAAAGAAAACACGCACAAGATTTGGAAAGAGATGTACATACAAGTATGTACATACAAGTGTACATACAGAGCGAGTGTGTTAGAGACAAATATAATAATCTGGTAACAACAACAGGCACAGAAATAAACAGGAATAAATACAACCCTTATACATCGACACCCACAAACAGAAGGAGGAATAGGAAAGAAAAATGAAAAGTACAGAAAATGGATAAGAAAAGGAAGTGCTCACAAAGCAAAACAACGATGAATAGTACATCATACGCAAACATACCCCTCCACCATGCCACATCCGCTTCCACATCTACATACACGTACGTAACCAAAGCGACGAGAGTTCGCGGCAAGCAAAGAAACGTGAATAAACACGACACACCAATGAACTCTACAATACATATATTCATAA
>NW_028234951.1:0-5000 GCF_977035675.1 Penaeus japonicus | reverse complement strand
CGTTCTGGCATGCGGCCGGAGTCGTTCTGGGCTCCTCCGTCGCATCCCCCTGCATATGGGCCTTCACCTCACGTCCCTCCTACTGTCATCATGTCGGCCTGCATACGGATCATGCAGCCTGGCCTAGCAAACATCAAATACTGTGACGGCCAACTGTTGCGACCCGCCTCGCTGGCAACACACTCTCTCGTACTGCCATGGAAGACGTGCTGAGTATCCCGAGTACGAGATCAAGGGTGCCATCAGTGTTCCGATTGCATCTCTTTCGCCAAGAAGTACGTTGACATCGCCGACTAGCCAGTCTGATGATACTCTGGTAGACATGTTCAGTTGTCATTGAGGGCAGGAAGAGGCCTTCGATCTACTCATTTACAACACAGGGGGCTTATCTCACTGGGAGCACTCCCTTACGATGGCCACTCACTGGCTGGTCCTGAAAGCTACATTTGTCCCTCACAATGGGTATGCCATGGCCCAACGAGTCCCAGAATGTGGAGGGCAAGTGGCGTGTCATTGTCAACGAGTTCACTTATTACAGCCCAGACTGCCTCCTTGGAGACTTGTCTGTTCCCAGAGGCTGCATGCCGCGCCTTGCTCGCTTTGCTTAGCGCAGAGCCACTGCACCCAGAAGTCAGTGTACCACCGACTCCTCTCCTACGACCCATGTGACCCCTACAAGGGTCTCTTCATCGACATCTACAAGATGCCTTCGGCCTGTTCCTGCCATCTTCCCGCCTAAGAAGCCACAAGAGAGTCCTTAGCCACAATGGAACCACCGACAATCCATGTAAGCCCACCCTTAAAGCAGGAGGAGAAGACCCGAGGTGACTGGAGAACTGCTTTCTTCACGTACCAACACTAGTCACTAGGGACGCTCCCGCCACTGCTCGTTCTTTCTCATTTCCCATTTTCACACAAATAAATGGAACAAGCTCATTGTGATATATTTTTTTATATATATATAAAGAATTGGTTTCAAATATTTCATATGATTTCATGCACCTTGAAACACAAATATTGTTTATACAGAAATTATTTGGGAATAGCACAACACAGATACCAATTACCAATTGTAGTAAAAGGCAAAAGTAATGATGAATGGCAGATAAACCAAAGTTATGATGCTCTAATTAAGCCTTGTTATATATTTTAGAAGAAAAGTAGAGTTTTCTTCTGTTTTTTCTTTCTTTCAGTAAAATAGGCAGCTGAAAGCATGAAAAGAAAGAAGAGCAACACACTTACAAAGTTTCCAAACATACATACATTTGTGTTTGTGTGTCAATGCACTTAGATATAGATATATACGTATAAATACAAATATGTATATGTATACATATTTATATAAAAATTTATATATGTGTATATATATGAATGCATCATTATCTATATCTATCTGTCTATCTATCTTAGCATATATATATATACACATGAACACAAACACACACACATATATACACATATACATACATACATATATAATATATAATAATATATATAATATATATATAATATATTATTTAAAAAATATATATATATATATATATATGCCTAAGTACACACACACATACACACACACATACACACATATATATATGTATATGTATATATACAGTTATACATATAAAGAAAGGGAGAGATAGGTGGGTAGAAAAATAAATAGATAAATATACTACATAAAAACAAACTAAACACAACGCGTGATATATGATAATATATATATAATAATATATTATATAAATATATATATACATATATATATATATAGCATATATATATATTATTTATATAGAATATATAGTATATATATCAATATATATATACGTGGCTGCATATATTTAATATATAGACATACATACAAAGCTATTATTTATGATTATGTAAATATAAATAAATAAATAAATAAATAAATTATATTATTAAATAACATATATATATATATATTATATATTATATACTAAAATATATATATAATATATATAAATAAAACATAAATATCCACACACTATCCTATCTGGCCTGCTCCTGCCATCGAAAAGGAATCGGAATTTTCACACAGGATCCAAGACTCTTTGGCGACAATGGAACAAACGACAATCCCCGTAAGCCCGTATAAATAGGAACCAGGATTCTCATTCATAGGACCCGTGTTCAAGTCCTTATCTGTGAAATTAAATTTGTGTGTGTGTATATATATATATATATATATATATATATATATATATATATATATATATATATATCACATACGAAATATATTTATATATATATTAAATCTATATGTAAAATATATATATATTATATATATATATATATATATATATATATATATATATATATATAAATATGTGTGTGCGTGTATAAGAACAATAACACACACACACAACACATCACACACACACACACACAGTACACACCACATATATATATATATGATATATATATATATAATATATATAGTATATATAATATATTGTATATTATATTAAATAATATACATACACAATATAAATGAATATATAAGCATAAATATCTATATATATATATATATATATATCATATATATATATAATAGTGAAGGGTTTAATATATATGTATATGCTATATACAATAGGCCAATGAATATATATACTACATATATATATAAATATAATATATATATATATCATATATATTAAATAAATATGAATAAATTCATAATATATATATATATATATAAATATATATAAATAGTATAAAAATATATATATAAAATATTTTAATATACAAACCACAACACACACAACACACACACACAACACACACATAGTATAATATATATATATATTATAATATAAATATATATATAGTAAATAAATAACTGTATAAGTATAAACAATATATATATCATACATATTAATATATATAAGTAATCAATAATAATACACATATATATGGTATAATATAAAGTATATATATATATAAATAAATATGTAAATATATATATCCTTATAATGTATCTTATAAATATATATAATACATATATGATATATACGCTATATAAGAAGAATCTATACAACAAATATAGGTCATAACAATAAAATATAGTATATAAGAACAAAACTCTAAAAAAAAAAAAAAATATAAATATCTAACAAAATAAAAATAAAAAAATATATACACACAATACACATACACCACAGCACACAACACACACACACACACACACAAACACACACGACCGCCACATACACAGCACACACATATAAAAATATAAAAAACAATCTCGTAAATAAAAACAACAAAATATATAATATAAATATAAATATATTAAGATATACTCAAACTGTAGCCTAGACAACCCAACGCCACATACACATAGAAAGAATTTACAAATAAATCTATAAATAATGTATATATGTAAATATATATCTATATAAATATAAATATAATAAATCTATAATATATATATAAAATAAAGACAATATCAAATAAGTTAACATATATTAAACAGTATATACAATATAAACATCAGTGTATACATAAAAATAAATGATATAAATGTATATAAAATATATATAAAAATATATATATATATATATATATTATTTATATATAAGAAAAATATATGCATCAAATAAATGCAAAAAAAAAAACGACAAACGATATACACACCAAACAGAATAAAATATCCCAAACTATGATATGATA
Source organism: Penaeus japonicus (assembly GCF_977035675.1). Taxonomy (NCBI): domain Eukaryota; kingdom Metazoa; phylum Arthropoda; class Malacostraca; order Decapoda; family Penaeidae; genus Penaeus; species Penaeus japonicus. Next base: position 1,313 of record NW_028234951.1, on the reverse strand, counting down.
AAGAGGCAGATAAACTTCGGGTGGCTTTAAAATTAAAGACAGGAAATATTTCGAGGATGGCATTTAAAGGTAACTCTAGCCAAATCTTAGAATTAACCTTAATCCATAGGAAACAGGTACAACACAGTTATATATGGTGAACTGGTAAGACTGTGATATATATATATATATAATGTATATTATATATGAGTATATATATATATATATATATATATATATATATATAAATTATTTATATATATATCCCCACATAAATTTATGTATGTATGAAGATATATATAGTAATATATATCATATATATAAATATATAGTATATATATATATATATATATATATAAAACTATATATATATAAAATATAAATATATAAATGCTTATATTTAATTATATAAACTATAAATAATATAGCATATATAATAAATATATATAAAAAAGCACAAAAAAAATCTAATATCTAAAAATATACATACGAGTATATATAATATAAACATATGTATGAATATATGCATAAAAATCAAAAAAAAAATATAAATATACTATATATATATAAAAAAAAAAAATATCCTCTAAATACTGAATATAAAACAATAATATAAATATCAGTATAGAAAACCAGCAAAATAAATAAATAGTATATATATTATATAAATATATCAATCTATATAAAACGAATAAAGAATAAATACTTACCACACATACACACACAACACACACACACCCACACACACATACACAAATATAAAAATATAAATAAATCTATTAATATAAATATAATTCAAAATATAATAAAATCTATATAAAAATAATATAACAATAATATAAATATATAAAAATAAAAATTCTATATATAAAAATAATATATACAAAAAAAATCTAGTACAAATAAATATATTGTGAGTGTGTTTATAGTCAAAGAATTATATAGAAAACTAACTATATATCAAATAAAAATATAAAAATAAAAAAAATAAAAACTATATCTTGTAAATATAAAATAAAAAATAAATAAAGCATATTAAACAATAAATATAATCAAATAAATAAATACAAAATAAAGCTAAAAATAAAATATAAACTAGACACACACTCACACACCCACTACCCACACTCACACACTCACATACACATATTATATAACTGGTCAAAACAAAAAAAAATTATATATATATAAATAACTAATAAAATATATAAAAATCTGTATATATATACCATACATTAAGTATCATAGAGTATATATATCTATATATATAAAATATATATATATATATATATATATATATATATATGTATTCATATATATATGGATTTATATGT
>NW_028234949.1:12500-17500 GCF_977035675.1 Penaeus japonicus | reverse complement strand
GCAGGTATTGATCTGATTGTATGCAATATACAGAGAGTAATTGTAAAATGAGTTGAGATAGAAAGGTTTGCCTTCTTCCTTTCACCCCCTGCTGTGGGTGTCTCATATCGCTTACCCTCACTCTTCTCCCACTCTTACTTTCCGATTCCCTCGACTACTCTCGATCTCCTTCTCCTTCTGATTCTGTGTCCCCTTCTCCTCTCTCTTTTCCTCTTTCCTCTTCTTGATTACCGATCGCTTTACCCTCTTCAGTCCGCTCTCGTCTGTCTCGTCCGTTCTCATCTTCATCCGAGTACCTCTCCCGGATCTCATTCGACGATCCCTCTCCTGTCTTCTACGCAGGATAATCATCTCGCATCTTCTCTGATCCTTCTGTCTTCAATCATCGAAGAGAACAAGGTAGCAGAGAAGAGAAGATTGAAAGATAATGACAGAGAGAGAGGGGTGCTCGGGCAGACGAGCATGTGAGAATTTATTACACTCCTTCCTTCCCGGTCCATTCTTACTGTCTCTCACTCATCCAATTATTTATTCACATCACGACCAACTTACAATCGTTCCATTTAACTCATCCTTACATGTCTATTTATTACACGTTCACATCACACGTTCTTCCATTTCTCTCTCTCCTCTCTACATTGCACCTTCTTTTACTTCACATTCACGTTGCCCATTTATTGGAGGTCCCATTTTCTCCATTGCTCCATCGTCCCATTTACTGGCATCTGCCATCCAAATTTACTTACGCAGGTCCATTTATAACCTATTTATTGCAGGTCTATTTATTACTGGTTCATTTATTGCAGGTCCATTTATTGCACGTCCATTTATTGCGCTTACAATGATTGCATTTCCATTTATTACACGTCCATTTACTGCATTTATTTTAGGTCAATTTATTGCACATCCATTTATTGCATGTCCGTTTATTACACGGCCGTTTATTACACGTCCATTTATTGCACGTCCATTTATTGTACTTCCAATTATTGCAAGTCCATTTATTGCACTTCTAATCATTGCATGTCAATTTAGTACACGTCCATTTATTACACGTCCATTTATTTCACGTACATTTATTACACGTACATTTACTGTACTTCCATTTATCTTAGGTCCATTTATTGCCCATCCATTTATTGCAAATCCATTTATTGCATGTCCATTTATTACACGTCTATTTATTGCAAGTCCATTTATTACACATCCATTTCATTACACGTCCATTTGCACGTAATATACGTTTATCTTTTATATGTTTATATTCTATATGTTAATTTATGACACGTTTATTTACTATAAGTTCATGTATTATTAATCATTTTTCTTCTCCTTTCCTTTTATTCTTAACTGTTTATTTTTCACGGATTGTTTTACCATTCAATTATATATTCATGTTGCTCTTATATATCAATATATATAACAATTATTATATATATATATATATATACTACTACTATATATATATTCTCTCATATATTTTTATATACTTTCTTAACCCACCATTATATTCCTTATATATCTATTTAATATTTATTTCCTATCCTTTTCTATGCATACTATTCTTTACCTATAGATAAATATATTACATATCTATTTAATACATGTTTAATCATTTATTTATTTGTCGTTTATTTATTTATTATATATAATTTACTATCTTCATATCTTTCGTTATCTATTATTTATCATACATCAATAATTATTTATCTATTTATAGTACTCAGTCATTTATTTGTTGTATACTCGTGGGGTTTATTATATATTATCACTATTATATACGTCCCACATATCATGCACGTTCATTGCATGTCCATTTATTGCACTTACTATTATTGCACGTCCATTTATTGCACTTACTATTATTGCACGTCCATTTATTGCACTTACTATTATTGCACGTCCATTTATTACATATCCCTTTATTACACGTTAGAAATTATCAGTTATTACATATTTATTACATGTCTATATTATAATATTGCATATTATCTATTACACGGTATATTATTTATTACACGTTAGACGTTATCAATTATTATATATCGTTTAGTATAAATCATTTATTATTTATAATTTGTCATATATCATTTATTATATGTCATTTATTGTATATCATTTGTAGTATATCATTATAAACCATATATTATATATCATTTACCATGAATGATTTATCATATATTATTTATTCTATATTATTCTTTACATATCATTTATTCACAAATTATTCATTAGAAAGTATGTATTATAACTTGTATATTATAGATTATTTACAATAGATTAATAAATAATATACTTCTTTTATTATAGATAATATAGATTATATATCATCAATCATAGACGAGTTATTATTTTTCATTTATCATAGATAATTTACTATAGATCATAAATTATAGATAATTTATTATAGGTTATTTGTCATAGATATCTTATACATTATATATCATTGATTAATTATTAGAGATTATTTCTGATAGATTATTGATAGTAGATTATTCATTATAATTCATTTATTATAGATCATATGTTATCATTCATCATAATCATATAATCTATAATAATTACTGTATAATAAATAATCTATAATAAATAACCTACAATTAATAATCTATATGACATCAATATCAATATCAATCTATATCAATTATTATAGATAATTTATTTTAGATCATTCATTATAGATTATCTATTATACATCATTTATTGTAGATCATTTATTATATATAATTTATCATATATAGGCTATTATATATAATTTATTATATATATTTTATTATATATCATATGTTATATTTCATTTAATATATATAATTTATTATATATCTATTTATCATATATTTATTTATTGTATATGTTTATTTATTATACATTCATTATACATCCTTGTATTATACGCCCATATGTTACACGTTCATGTATTACACATCCATGTATTACACGTCCATTTATTACATGTCTATTTATTACACATTCATTTATTACACGTCCATTGATCACATGTTCCATAATTACGAGTACGTTTATTACACATCCGTTTATTACACGTCCATTTATTACATGTCCATTTATTACACAATTATTTATTACACATCCATTTATGACACGCCCGATTATTACGCGTCCGTTTATTGCACGTCCACATATTACAGGCCCTTTTATTAGACGTCTATTTATTACATTACACGCCCATTTATTGCAGGTCCATTTAGTGCACGTCCATTTTCTGCACTTCCTTTTATTGCACGTCCGGTTATTGCACGTCCGTTTATTACATGTCCTCTTATTAGATATCCGTTTATTACACGTCCCTTTATTACACGTCCGTTAATTATGTGTATTTATTACGCGTTTATTTATTATAAATTCGTTTATCATATATGCTTATGTGTATTTTTTTAGATATTTATTTATCATATACATATTTATTGTTTATTCACTTAATATATATATATATATATATATATATATATATATATATATATATATATACAAATATATATATATATATATATATACAAATATATATATATTTATATATATATACAGTATATATGTAAATATATATATATTATAACATATATATATATATACATATAGTATATTTTATTTAAATATATATATCATATATATATAAATATATATATATATATATATCTATATATATAATATATATATATATATGCCCAATACATACAAATACTTATAATTTTGATCAGATATATATATTTTTTATATTTATCTAATATATGTTCATTTATTTGATATTTATTCAATATATATCTATATATCATTTATTTATTTCCATCATTTATTTATCTATCATGACAAATTTATTTATAATTAATTTATTATTCATTTTTTATTTATCCATTTATTTATTTATTCCAATTTATTTCATTTACACTTATATATCATTTATTATATATAATTTGTTTTTATATCATTCATTTATTAATCTATATCTATTTACTATATATATGTTTATTGTATATTCATTACTATATATATAATATATATATATATATCTATTATATAAATATATATATAATATATATATATATATATATAATATATATATATTAGCATTCATTTATCATATTATATGTTCATTTATCATTTGTTCATTTATTATACGTCCCTATATTACACACCCATTTACTACACGTCCATTTCTTACACGTCCATTATTTATCTATGATATGTATATTAATTATCATATATAATTTATTATATATCTTTACTATATCATTTATTAGATATTTTTTAATATTGCATATTATTCATTATTACATATTCATTACATATATGACATCAATATCAATTATCTATCATGTATTTATTTATATAAACAATTCTCATTATTGAGAATTATTTATGGATTTTTTATTACAGATTATTAATTTAGATTATTTCTTATATAGTATTTTTTTATTGAGTAATTGTTCTATATATATATTTTTTTTTATCTTAGGTTATTAATTATATGTCTGTAATATATTATAGATGATTTATTATAAATTATTCATTATAAATTACTTGTTATAGATTATTTATTATAGATTGTAGATGATTTACTATAGATTATTTATTTATATTATATTATTCATTTGTTTATTAGATTATTTATCACAAATTATTTGTTAAAGATAAGATATTAAAGATTATATATCAAAGATTTTTTTATTATAAATCATAATTTATGTATCATTAATCGTAGATCATATATTATAGATTATTATTACAGATTATAGATTATTTGATATAGAATATTCATGTTGTCGTAATTATTATACATTATTTATCATAGGTTACTTTTTATTCATTTTAGATTATATATTATATAATATTATACATTTATAGATCATTTGTTAACTATCAATTATTATAGATCGTTTATTATACATTATTTATTATAGATTATTTTTTATAGATCATTTATTATAGATAATCTGATAATTATTACACGTCCATTCATTGTACGTCCATTTATTTAGTCCATT
>NW_028234947.1:5000-7309 GCF_977035675.1 Penaeus japonicus | reverse complement strand
CTTCAAACTCCTCTCATTACTATAAAGGTATCCTAATACATATACGTAAGATTTCTTCCTTGAGTCAAACCACAAGTGACCATTTTCACAATAAGAAAAAGTGATTCCAAAAACACCAAAAGCTATAAATGACGTAAATAAAATAACAAATGTGTGAATATACATACATACATATACTGAAATATACATATATATATATATATACATATATATATATAATATATATATAATTTATATATTATATATAATATATATATGTATATATATATATATATATATATATATATATACATATATAGTATAGAAAAATAAATATATGTATATAATATATAATCTATATATATATATATATATATATATTTATATATAAATATAGATATAATATATATAATAAAAGTATATAATGTATGTATAATGTATATAATATATATGTATTATATAAATATATATATATATATATATATATCTATATATATATAAATATATATATATATATTATATATCTCTAATACAATATGATATATATATATATATAATATAATATATAATATATGTATATATATATCTAATAAATATATATTAATAAATATATATATCATATACAATATATATTATATACATATATATATTATAATACTATATATATGTATAATAAATATTATATATTATATAAATATCTTACAACCCACCATATATAAATATATAAATATATATATATATATTATATATATATATATATATATATATCAAAATATTTATATAAATATCGTATATACCGTAGAAATGATATATAAATATTATATACATAAATATATAATATAAACATATATATAAAATATATACATATATATATATATATATATATATATATATATATATATATATAAATATATATATGGTATATGGTATATATATATATATATATACTAAATAATAATATATATAAATATATATTATTTATACATTTATATTATATATAAATATATATATTATATAATAAATATAAATATATATATAAATTATATATATATATATATATATATACTTATATAGATAACATATATTATATATATAAATATATATAAAATATATATAATATATAATATATATATGTAATATGTATAAATATATATAATATATATATATTATATATATAATATATATATCTACATATACATAATATAAATCTAACATATATATATCTATCTATCTATCTATCTATCTATCTATCATCTATCTATAAATAAATATATATAAATCTATATCTATATAAAAAAATATAAAATAAATATATATAAATATATATATATATATGTATGTAGTATGTAGTGACAGATCTGTATGACTGAATTTTGGGGGTAAATGTTTAAATGGGTATGTATTTATGTATCTATATACTCTATATATCTATATTATAATAATCTAAATATGTAAAATAACTATACAAACTATATATATATGTCAATCTCTGTATATAGCAATATAAAAATCTCTAAATATCTATTCTCTATAAACTAACACTATAAATATAATCTATACACACACAGACTACCAAAATCTTCATACACACAAACTACACACTCAAATCCGGATAACAGAACAGACAAAAAATGTAAACATAAAAACATCAAATAACAATGAATCACGATGAAGGTTGTTTTTGATGTAAACAATAAAAATCCAATAAAAAATGCTAGACTCTAAAAGACAAAGATGATCATGATGATTGAAATAATGGTGATGATGATAACGACAATAATAAAAAAAAAATCAAATAACGTACAGTAAAATCTTCATACCTAAAAATAACTATAACCGTTCAACATACTGGTTCACCCCTTTCTGCTATAGGCATATCCATGGATCGGATACCTACGCACTACATTTTCCTTGTTCAAATTTTCGTTGATATTCCATGAACTATGTAACTACAGCATTAACAAAATGCTAATTAGTATTACTAGGCTAATATAACAAAAGTCACATATGCCCTAACAAAAATCTAGAAAACAATAGAAAACACACCACTTAAGACGCCCAGACCATGGGCCTATCTCAGAAGGGGATAATGGAGACAGTATTATTTTCACAAGATATTAGTCAGTTTAAATCCGTAAATGAAAAACAAATATAATCCGCACCTGCAATATTTCTTCAATTTCTTTTGATATATCTATCATCACATCTCAGCTATACATATATATATATATCTTGTATATAAATCTATATATAAATATATAACTTATATATATATTATATAAAAATATAATATATATAATATTAGCACATATATATCAAATATATAACAT
>NW_028234945.1:5000-6600 GCF_977035675.1 Penaeus japonicus | reverse complement strand
ATTATAAATTATTATAATATATAATATTTATATATATATATTAAAATTTTATGTATGTGATAACATTTAATGTATAAGTATTATAATTATATATTAAATTATAATATAATATAATATTAAATGTATAGATAGATAGTAATGGGTAAGAATAGATATAGCTAGGTAGATAGATCGATAAATTTAGATACAGATATAGAGTGATTATTTGTGATGTAAGAATTACCTATACAATGTTACCACACACACACACCACACACACCACCACAAATAATATAAAAGTATTATTTTTCTATATATATAATTTATAATCAATATAAAACTATATATATTTAAAAATATATAATAATATTTATATTTAAATATATAATTATTATAGCATATTTTTGTGTGAATACGCCATTTTTTAAAGTGTGGTGTGTGATGTGTGGTGTGTGTGTGTGTGTGTTTGTATTACACACTCCAAATTCCCACAGGGTAGAGCACAGCTTTGGGCTGGGCACCACGGTGGTAAAGACAAAGCTCAGATCGAGTCAACACCCACGGGGCACATCCGAGTCAGCACACGCTGAAAAGGGGCCGTGCTCGCCATAGCGATATAACCCTGGCAAAGCTCTGCTCGGGAAAAAAACTGGAGTGCTTATATATATTAATATTAATATATATATATAAAATAAAATATATATTTATATATATGTATATATATGTATATATAATAAAATTATATATTTAATATATGATTTTATATTAATTTTATATATGTGTTTATTTTAAAAATAAAAATATATATTATATATTTTTATATATATATATAATTATATATATTTATATATATTATATATATATATATTATGTATTTTATATACATTATATTATAAATATATATATATTTATATAAATTGTATATATATACATATAATATATTTTTCTTTTATATATATATATATATTATATATATATTTATATATATATATATGTATATATATGTTTATATATATATATATATACATATATATCTATATATATTAATTTTTTATAAAATATATATGTATATTATATATATATATTATATTTTTTTATTATATATATATTAAAATTATCCCAAAAAATATATAACATATTTTATTTATGTCTATATATATATGTTATAATAACAGTTATAAAATATTTTATTATTTTTTTTATATATTATATATTTGTATATATTAATATATATAATTATTATATAATATTATAATATTATAATATATATTTATTATATATATATATTAACATATATATAAATATTTATATATTATATATTATTTATATATATAATATATTATATATATTATATATAAATTTTTATACATATGTTAACAAGGAGTATTTTTCTCATCCGACCGACCATGCGTGTCTGGATCCTCCCTAAAAATTCGTTTATCAACCAGAGATTGTTACTTTTTCCACAGGGGGAACACCCCCCCCCTCCCCCAGGAACCCTCATTTTCATCATAATTCTTCCCTTTTTCGCATATTTTTTTTGGTGTCATCCCCTTTTTGTTGTCCCTTTTTCCCCTATCTTTTGTTTGTCATTGAAAAAGTTTCATTTTAAAAACATCCA
>NW_028234944.1:2500-5000 GCF_977035675.1 Penaeus japonicus | reverse complement strand
GTGAAGTATTTTGGATTGTTCTGTTTGAGAAGATCCCTCCTGTCATGGACATTGAAAGGTGCTTCTGGAGGGGAGGTAGAGAGGATAGCGAAAGGAGAGACGAAGAAGGAGGAGGAGGAGTAGGAGGAGGAGGAGCGGCGGGGGAGGTGGAGGCGGAGGCAGAGGAAGGAGGAGGAGATGGAGTTGCTGATGATTATTAATAATCCCTGGCACGAGGAGGTGCTGTACCCAGGGAGGACCTTGCCGAGGTTACAGGGTGATGGTTACGATCTGGAGTTGTGGCCGAATTTATACTTGGGGGGAGAGAGGAGAGGAGAGGAGAGGAGAGGGTTGGGGAGGGAAGCGCGAGTTGTCGAGCTCTCCCTCCCTCGCGTTCTTCCTCGAGGCAGCGGGGGGGGGGGGTGTCTCCGGAAACTGATCGTCCAGGGAAGGTAAGGGGGTGGAGATGAGCATTCGTTCGATTTGTCTCTTATTCTCATCTTTTCGATTTTCGTTATTGTCTCTTTTTCTCCTCTCTCTTCCTTCCATCTTCACATCTTTTTGAGTGGCGCGTTACGTCGTTTGCTTCTATGCCCTCTGCCTTGTCCACCCTTGGTCTATTGTTGTTTTTCTTTTCTTTTTTTACCCTTTTTCGTCATTTTCTCCCTTCTCTCCTTCCAGATACCATGGCTTTCTTTCTTTCCCTTACTAATACATGGTCGATTTTCTTAGATAATTATTGATGGGTATTAGTGTCGTTGTTCGTTGGTCGATTGAAATGTCTATCTCCATTGAAGCGAATTACTGTTTTCGACTTCGACAAGTTTGCAATCGCAAGTTGATGGTAACTCGATCGTGGGAAGTCACATGCGGATTTGACGCACCGTTTATTGATCAGATAGCATATAGATATAAATGAGAGATATGGTAACAACCTTTTTTTCGTGGAAAGGGATATAAAAAGACTCGATTTTTTTTGTTGTATATCAAGATATGGACGTCTGAGCTTACATGAAAAAAATCCTGTGTCATCTCGTTATGCCGGAACAAGAAGGTTACCTTTTACCTGATTAACGTAGTTTTTTTGTTTCTTATCAGTGCGTTAGGCTTCGAATATAAACCGCGTTGCTGGTGGGTTGGGCGAGGAGAGGCAGAGAAGAAGCCCACTGAAGACGCTCGCCTTAGCAAGGGCATCACGCGAGCCTTACGATAATGACTTACCTCCTTCTTTTCTTTCTTTTTTTCTTTTTTTTTTGCTTGTATTTAAGTGAATTGACGGAGATAGAAATAGGTCGTTGACGGTACCAGGAGTGCAGATACGTTCAGGTGTTCAGGCTTTTTGGTATCCTTGGGAAGGGTCCACGTGAGGATGTGATTGAATGATGACGCGATTAATGCGCTGGAAACGAACCAGAGCGCCGCAGGAGTTGTCATTTAAATCGCGAAGCCGAGAGAGGAGAGAAGCGATCCTTCGTGGAGATTGCCGTCCGTCGCTCGCAACGGCCTTTCGTCAGAGGAAGGCGAGGGGGAGTCGGCGATAGTGGAAACTTATGTATGGTTCATATTATTATGAGAGAGGAGAGTGGGAGTGGTGGATGGGTGTGGGGTAGTGGGTTGAATGAGATGTTATTTTCAGAGAGGAAGGAGGGAGGGAAGGGTGTGGAGCTGGGGTGTGATGAGCATGTTTCTTTACATGGAGGCGACGGCGCGCGAACTATGTCCATTTTCTGTCATCATGATAACAGTATTTTCTTATAACAAAATCAAATGAATTAATGAACACCATCATTAGAGTTTCATTGTATGTCCTATCACGCCATGGCCTGCTGCCCCCCCCCCCACACTTCCCACTTCCTTCTTTTCCCCTCATCCTCTTCATTTACTCCCCCCCCCCCTACACACTTCATTCGCACCCCACTCTTCTTCAGCTCTCCCTTTTCTTCCGGTCTCTCACTCATCTCCACTCCTCCCCTCCCCTCTTTCTCCCCTCCCCTCCTGGGATGAAGCGTGTCTGGCGTCGCGTGCGCTGGAAGCACAGTCAGCCGATACATTGTGCGGGGAAAAGGGCACTCACCAAGAGGTCGTCCTCGGCGGCGCACCTTCGCTCCCGTGGGCTGTCGCTTCTTCCAGGTGACGGAACCGAATTTGGAAAGCTAGAGGTGATAAGATCCTTGGACACGGCGGCTCGAGATTGATAAGATAGTTCAGAGATAAAATATGCCGTATCCAGACGACCAGCAGTGTGCGTGTAACATGATGGCGGAGTGAAAGCGACTTTCCCGGCCGTCCGAGGTCCTGCTTGACTTGCTTTTCAGCGCGCGTTTCCTTTGTTTGTCGTAGGCGTGCGAAAGCGGAGGGCAAGTTCGTTAGTGGGCTGGGAAACGTTACACTATCCCACCCCCCCTCCCTTGCCCTCTTAGTGGTCTATCTCGCACCTGCCTGTTAATCGCTCTATAGGGTGTAGGGAACGAAAACAACAGGAACAGTTGAAAGCGAGAGGCAAAGTGTGTGAGACCCATTG
>NW_028234943.1:0-6504 GCF_977035675.1 Penaeus japonicus | reverse complement strand
TTAATACTTCACTAAATAGCACTAACGTTCATAAAGCGTCGGCTGGTATACAATAAATGCAATGATAAATGTTACTAATTAAAGGACAAATAACATCGATAATAGATATCACTGTAACTGTGATAATAAATGGAATTTCGTGCGGAATTATTTATCAATGTGAAATAGGAGATAAAACAGATAATTTAAACACCAGTTATTTTTAATTGTACTTCTTTTGACGGTTTAGGCCTATGGAAATTTTGATAATCTTCACTAAGATATTGACCTCGGCCTTGTCGAAGCTGTTTGGAAAATTTTGAGCCTTCATTTAGGTATGGTACTAGGTAATAGGACTTTTAAGCTATGGTGGAAGATAATAGAAAACAAATATCCTTGATAAAATGGTGTAATAAATTTTAAAAAATTATATATATAAGTTTACAAAATTATTTTACTATCCTTTTAACTTTCACATGCATTCCGTAATGCAAGATAATAGTCTAAAATACGATGAAAAGTACTTGGCAAATTTAGTGTTGCGATGTGTATTTACTACCTAACTCAACAACGCTCGAACTAACAAGATGCCGCTGAAACATCCCATGTTCAAGTACTGATGGAGAAGTGACATATAGCAGGGACATATTTTCGAATTCACAGAACACGAATAAAATAAATTGTGATAATTGTAGCTTGCATAGCGACCTATGGTAATATTAATATTAATTTCGTGAAGTAAAGCTAATAAGCCTCACCTATGTAATAATTCTTATTAAAGCTCGTAAAAAGCTCATCTTTCGTAATGAAAAATGCAGAAAGGCGATTTTCGATCGATTCATACGTTTAGAGGGACTAAAACGAAAGCAATTATTCGATTATTCTTACAAGACCCCCCCCCCCCCCCCCCACCCCCCCCCCCCCCCCCTCTCTAATTCCTTGTTCTGCCCACTCCATTCCAAAGATATATGCTGCATATCAAATAGATCCTAGAAATTGAGAAATAATTTCAAATCTATTTTTTAGACACACAATGACATGCATATATATAAACAGGGGGATAGATAGATAGAATGACTAATTACGATCTAAGAAAAATGCGCTAATTATCCAATTGATGAGGACTGCATTCTTACTATCCAGTAGTTATTCCTAAGACGAGATTTCAGTTCATTGAATCGCATGGCCTATTAGCCCTTAGGCTATTTAGTAGTGAGTACATGAAATTAAGATCCGTTTTTCAGAAAAATTTTACATTGCAAAGAGTGTTATCTGATAACAATGATCACAGCAGCAAGATCCTCGCTAAGTTCTCCCGTGATGCCATCTTCACTTAACATCGGAACCCGTGCCTGTTTTATCCCAGTGTGATTCTTCATACATTAATGACAACGCTTCCAGGGGATTCAGGCAGTGCTTCACTCTGTGTCCATAAATAAGTGCATTTTGTTTTTGTATTCACGATGCACATACCTTTGAGCCCATTAAGAGAGGTATATAGGAACTTGAACGTCATACTTATGGTTGAAAAATCACAGTTTTCAAATTATTCAATCATCAAAAGGAAATAAAACCTTTGAAAACCAAGATATAAACATGCTTTTTCTGTTATAAATTTGAAGGAAACAGTATTCATAAATTAATATAATAAGTAAATGTAGAGATTGATATAATTATGAAATAATATAGGTGGAGGATATTAACGTTGATATGACTTTAGTAATTAAAGTTGGTTGTATAAATAAGCATAACATGATTTTACTGACTGAACAAATTTCAAACTGTAAAAACTAAAACCCCATAATCACTTAGTAAGAATCGGAAAAAATAAAGCAAAAAAATCAACAGACATAATAATAATAATAGTAAAACTCCTTTGACATAGGATTAAGATTGCTAAAATTATATATATGTGCATGAGGGGGATATATACGCATAACAATCAGTTTGACATTAACGTAAAAATAAAGGTCCATTAACGTAAAGAAACAGGAAATCATAACCATTCGTCTAATAAAAAGCACAGTCGATTAGCGTCGCGTGACCTCGTAAGACCGAGAGCATCCGGTGAAATCCTCGCATAATGAGTTCTTTCCGCCAAATTCACATCAAACACATTTGGCACAATGATCTCTCAACAAGTTCTTCGTGTGGGTTCTTGTGGACGTGACACCTTCGCATAACTTGGAACGATGCAATTCGAGCCTCAGTGTTGAGATCCTATTTCCAAAGAACATGCAGTTCATGTGGACTGTTCTTCACTCTTAACACCGACATGCGGACTCCAGTGTCCGGTGTTTGTGAAGGAAGGGGCGGCCTGGCGCAGGAAGACAGGAGTTTGGTGGTCGTCAGGTCTGAGTATTCCTTTAGCCAGAAGAAGATTGGTCTTTGAGGCGAGAGGAGGGGGTGAAGGATCTTTATTATATGTGACCTGAGAGATGCCTCTTGCGATACAATAAATGAAAAATATTATTAGTATAATTTCATTTCAAACTTTTTATTGTTTTTCTTTGCGATGTTAATACTATTGATGGTTATAAACAAAGTAATTATATTATACACTCTATATTTTGAATATTTATGTATATATATGAAACATATATGTACATTATGTAAAATTTCTATATATTTACACTTACACATACACATAACATCACACATACACATTACACATACACATTACACATACACTACACTACACCTACACACACACACATATATATATATATATATATATTTATAGATATATATATATATATACATATATATACTATATATATGTGTTTGTGTGTGGTGTGTGTGTGATAAGAAGGAAGCTGTAACGGTTCCAGACAGCTCATCACTCTCTACGACTCACCCTGGACTCCAGTGTGCGGTGCCTGAGGTGGAAGGGGCAGCCTGTCGCAGAGAAGGACATGCGGAAGACAAGAAGTTTGGTGGTTCGTCAGATCTGAGAATCCTTACCGCGAGGAGAAGATTGGTCTTTGGCGGAGAGAGGGAGGAATAGAAGAATCTTTATAACCATGCGACCCGCGAGATGTCTCTTGTGATTATAATAAGATTTTAATAATTCCTTGTTCATTTTGCAAATTATTTCGATTTCAAAATTGATTCTAACCTTAACACTGTTGATCCCGGATTAGTATTTGTTTGTAAAGAAAATATCAGATCATACAACATAATATTCTAGATCGATGAATAGTACTTAGGGCAAATTTAGTGTTGCTATTTGTTTTACTACAAATGCTCAACCACGGTCAATTAAGTATCCAGATTTGAACCCCGAATCAAGAAAAGAAAACCTATGAACCCCATGTCGAGTGCCGAAGAGAAGCGTAAATATTGAGAACATATTTTCCAGCTGCAATATAAGAAATTGTGATTAGTTGCAGGCAGCTTGTATAGCGACATATTATATATTAATATCAATCATGAGAAGCTAATAAGCCGAACCCCTGGGATTTTTTTTTCTTAGCAAGAGCATTCAGTTAAAAAAAAAAAAATCGTAAATGAAAAAAATACAGCAATGCGATTTTCGGTCGATTATGTCAAACGTATGAGAGGGACCAAAATAAAAGCAATTCATTCGGATTACTCTAAAATAGGATTCCTTGTTCTGACGGACTATATTCCATTATTATCCTGTAAATATTAACACTATTACAGCACAGAACGACTCGGCCAACTTTGATGACAGATGCACTAGATCGTTAAAATGCAGGATATCATATCAAACTAATTTTTTTAGACACATACACACATACAGCATATATAGACAGGTAGATAGAAGACAAGATGACGGATTACAACCTAAGAAAAAATGCGTTTATAGCATTTTGATGATAAAGCCTGCATTATGACTATCAATGTAGTTGTTCCTAAGATTAAGTCAGTTGATTGAATGCTCTATTCATATATCATATAGATTCCGCAGTAACTGTCATACAAATGGAATTTCCGTCGTGATTTCTTTTCAACATACAATAGGAGATTTAAAGTAAACCTTCTTAATAGATATATATATACATATATTATACACATATCTAACTATATATATATCTATAATATTATATATTTATATGTAAATTGTAATCATTCTACGCCAAGCATCAAGATGCATTTTTTAACACGGGAAACTGCAAATCATAGCAATTCGTTCAATATGAGGTCAGTCGATAGTGTCGCTTGATCAAAGACAGAGTCACACGGAAAATTAATCGTATTAATGAGATCTGTGCGCGCCCAAGTTTCTCATCAAACACATGAGCACAATGATTCATCAAAAGTTCTTCGCTGCGGGTTACTCTGGCCCATTACGCCTTCTTCACTGACTTTGGAACCATGCATATTGGGCCCCAACGTGTGTAACACTGATTCGAAAGGAAAGCTGTACGGTTTCCAGCAGCTCTTCATCTCTACGCCTCACCCTGGACTCCAGTGTGCGGTGTCTGTGTGGAAGGGGCTGCCTGTCGCAGGAAGGCAATTGCGGAAGACAAGAGGTTGGTGTCGTCAGTTCTGGAGAATCCTTAGCGAGGAAAGATTGGTCTTTGAAGAGGAGAGGGAGGAATAAGTATCTTTATAACCATGCGACCCGAGAGATGTCTCTTGTGATGTGTAATGTATATTATAAGTGATTTATTTATGAACATTTTTATTATTATTCTTGCGAAGAAATAAATGGAAAATTGATATTAGCGGTTATTTTTCAAAGCAAGAAGGTTTGGTGGTCGTCAGGTCTGAGAATCCTTAACCGCGAGGTGAAGATAGGGTCTTTGAGGGAGAGGGAGGAATGAAGAATCAATATATGTATCGAACCTGAGAGATGTCTTTATGATGTAATACGATACTATTATTAGTTTAATTATTTTACAAATGATTTTCTATTGAAATATAGATTTATTTTACTTTTTTTTCACTGCGCACTGCATAATGTAAACTCTTGTAAAGGACAAAAATCCTTGAACATAATAGTCTAAATTCGATTTTCGATCGATTATTCAAAACGTTAAATGGGACCGCAATGAAAGCAAATCAATCGTATCACTCACAAAAACTCCTTATAGTCACAGGAACCTTTGATAAACAAGATGCATAAATCGTTAAAAATGAGAAATCTTTTCAAACTTATTTTCTAGACACATACTGACACGCATAAAAATGACAGGTAGATAGACAGAATGATAAATACAATCTAAGAAAAAGGTGCTAATTAACAATTGATGAGGACTGCATTCTTACTATCCATGTAGTATTCCTAAGGATGAGATCAGTCATTGAATCGCATGTCCTCATAGCCTTAGGGCCACGTAGTAATGTGTACATGAAATTAAGATTCCTTTCGGAATTTTTCATTACAAAGAGTTCTTTTTTTTGGTTTTTTTATTTTCACAATTAGCAAAGCACAGATCCTCGCTAAGTACTACCATGATACCATCTTCAACCTAAACATCGGAAACGAGCTGTTTTATCCCCAGTTGATTTATTACATGACATCGCTTCCAGGTGATTCAGGAAGTGTTTCACTCTGTACTCCATACATATGGTTATTTTGTTTTTTGTGTTGGACGATGACACATTATCTTTTGAAACCCCATTAAGCTGGCATATAGAACTTGAACGCTATACTTATTTTCTTGTTGGCTGGGTTATCACAGTTTTTCAATTCTTCACTGAAACATGGAAGGAATGAACCCTTTCGTAGCCAAAATAACAAACGAGCCCTGGCTATTACAATTGTTGAAGGAAATTTGTATCTAAAACGTAATATAAGACGTAAATGTAGAGATTGATATAAATAGAAAGGTAAGGTGGAGGATATTTAACGCTAATAGATTTTAGTAATAAAGTTTGATGCATAGATAAGCATTACACACGAATATTACTCAATGAAAAACATTCAAACTGTAGAAAACTTAATATACATAATCACTGAGTATGAATCAAGAAAAAAAATACAACAAAAATCAACAGACTAAGAATAATATTAAAATGCTGATAACATATAATTTAAGATTGCTAATTGTAATGCATTGTATAGTGACAATTCACTAAATCGAAATATTACAAAAATCGTTTCCCAAGTATTAATACTATATAACTATGCGAGTATAGATTAGTAAACTGTACTAAACATGTAAATGCATTAGCATTAAAGAAGCATTTAATCAACGGAGCTGAAAATCATAAGCATTCGTAAATATGAGGTCAGTCGATATTGTCGCTTGACTCACAAGACCGAAGAGTCTCACGGGAAAAATAATGTATAAATGAGATCTGTTCACCAAGTTACATCAACACATGAGCACAATGATTCATCACAAGTTCTTCCGCCTGCGTGTTCTTCTGGGGTGTCACCTTCTTCACAGACTTTACAAAACCGTGCCTGTTGTAGCCCGATGTGAACAGCTGATTCGAAGGAAGCTGTAACGGATCCAGACAGTCTTCACTCTCTACGCCTCACCTGGACTCCACCGTGTGCGGTGGCCTGTGGGGAAGGGGCAGCCTGTCGCAGGAAGGCATTGCGGA
>NW_028234942.1:0-8158 GCF_977035675.1 Penaeus japonicus | reverse complement strand
GACCTTTTTGAGGGCCTTATCACATATTTCCTAACGTCTCTGGGATCTACTCTTTATTTCACATTCACCTCGATGATCTCGGTCCGCAATTGAAATTGCTTCGGCCCTTAAGGTTGGCAGCCACTAGCCTTGCCATTTTCCTTGCAGCCATCTGACCAGATTTTCTTCGCCTATTTCCACTAGCCAGCGGGGGGGAAGGGCATTAGTAGGACTGGGGACCCCTGTGACTGCTATCTTACCAATCCCTGAGGTTCCCTTTCCTCACATGCATCACACAAGGCTATATATCCCAACACTGTGCTTCCTTTCTGAATAGATTAGCTAGAACTTGGCACTGTATTATCCCTGTTTGTTTGTCTAGGGGTGCCCTAGTCTCTAAAACTATCAATACTATCTTCAAAGGGGTCGGCTGGGGGCCCTATTTTTTCGTGCTCCTCCGACAGGACCTGTCCTAGGGGTTGAGAATTCTATAGCTACATTCCCCTTAGTCCACGCATCTGGGTGGTTCCAACTCTGGGAGGCACTGTGCTAATTCCCTTACTCTACCCTTTTGGCCCTCCCTCACTTCTGGGGGACTTTCTCCTTCTCCCATTACCCTAATGGGTTCACTTATCCCTGGGAGTGCATTTCTCCATTCCCTACTCTCATCGTTTTGGAGGGTTCCCTCTGAAGTTCCCCTTATTTGTTTTCTAGTTTGTACCATATTTATGTGTTCTTATACTTATTATATCTATTAGAATCTGTAACGACTCCACCACTTGAGCTTGTTCACTGGAACTTCTTCAAATATATTTCATATACCTTTATTCTAGCTTATACCTTAGAATTACTCCCTTTAAAACTTCCTCCTTAACTATTTTATTCCTTATTTAGATGTATTATTCTAATATATCTTTTATTGTTTTTTCTAAAACTTCTTATCTTATCTGGAACTTCTTATCTTTATTTGTTTTTTTATCTGATACTTCTTATCTTTATTTGTTATCTATCTGAAACCTCTTATCTTTTCTTTTTATCTTATCTTTGCCTTCTTATCTTTACTTGTTATCTTCTCTGAAACTTCTTATCTTTCCTTGTTATCTTATCTGAAACTTCTTATCTTTCCTTGTTACCGTATCTGAAACTTCTTATCTTTATGTGTTATCTTATCTGAAACTTATTATCATTAATTGTTATCTTATCTGAAAATATTATTCCTCTATACTATCCCTTTACTTTATTCCGATCTTATCATATCACCATCTTCTTATCTATATTAGTTTCTTCTAGTCCAGATATTCAAAACTTATCTATATTATCTCTTTATCCTATCTGGAACTTCTTATCTTTATTTGTTTATGTGTCTTTTATATTTATGTCTTATCTAGATATCCTTATCTTTTCTTAAAATATTATTCTTCTATATTATCCTTTACTTCATTCAGATTTAATCATATCACGGTATCCTTATCTAGAAACGTATCTTTTACAACAGTTATTCTTATCTATATGCAAACCTTTCTATCTGAAATTCCTTATTTTTTTATTTTTTATTTGTATGAGCCTGTTAAACCTATATCTTATCTATATAATCTTATCTTATCTTTATTTATTGTTCACTTATTCTAAACTTATCTATACATAGTCTTTATCTTTTATTTATTCTTCTATATTTCCCTCTTATCTGTAAGAAAACCTTATCTTAATTTGTATTTTTTTATATATGAAGTTTACCGTGACTTATCTATATATTTATATACACAAACCTTATCTAGGAAGATTTACCTTTAACTATACTTTTTTTGTCCTTTGTCTTTATTTATATCTTTTTTTATTAGAAGAAAAAAACCCTTTAGACTTCTAGCATATATAGTTTATTTGTTTAATATTTTTCTTTTTATCTTATGATTTCATTCAGAGTATTGTATTTTCCTATATTTCTAGATCCCTATTATATTTCTACTATTATTATTTTCTTTTATCTTATGATTTCACTCAGTATATTGTATCCTCAAAAAATCATGTACTTCCTTTTCAAATATGTTAGAACTTCTATTATATATTCTACTATTATTATTTTTCTTTTATCTTATGATTTCACTCAGTATATTGTATCCTCAAATATTCATGTACTTTCTTTTCAAATATGTTAGATCTTCTGTTATATATTCTACTGTCATATATTTCACTGTGATCTTATATTCTTTATTCTTATAGTATAGACAACTGATTTTAACACACTCTCCTAAACAGCTTACACGCTTCCTCTCATTCTCTTATTCTATATGTACCCTTAGAAAAAAGAAAAGGGGGGGTGTGTGGGGTGTTGGTTACTCTATGTATCTCTATGTACCCAAAAAAAACAAAAAAAGGGGGGGGGGGGGTTGTCTAGCTCTAACCACTGTGTACTACTCTACCAACTACGTGCAAGGACTCTCTTCAGATGTGTCTTTTAAACCACTTATCTGTTTCTGTAGTCCTGTGTGGAGGTTCCCTGTAGCTCTTGTGGTTCTTCCTTGAGAAGACTTCTCCTTCTGGCGGGGTACTTTGAGCCTTTTCTGTGGCTTAAAACGTTCGCACTGAACAGAGATACACTGACTTAATACACCACATAACACTTAAAAAACATCACAATTGTTCAACACAGGAAAAAACAAACACACATATCACTTATAACACTACAGTAGCCCCACAACACGAGCGCTTTCGGCCTCCATGGCCTCATCAGGTGCTGGGCTGGGTGCTTACTGACTCTTTATTTTTCAGGTGTACAATATATACCTATCTCAAGAGTCATGTAAAAGGGATAGGGAATGTCTTTCCTGTATGGACCCATGTATCCTGGGTCCCCTTTAATTGGTACTTTGGGGTGTGGTACCCGGGGTACTGGGAGGTAGTGCATACTACCCTGACCACGATACCGTTATTGGGGAATGGGGCAAAGGTACGATGGGGGGAAGGTAACACTTTTTCCTGACTAAAAAATTGTTTATACACTTCTACTTTATAAATGGCTAAAGGGCAAGGGGACCCGTCGTTTGAAGGGAGGAAAAGGGAGGAGTCCGCAGGAGCCCGTATCTTGGGGTCTACTCTTGGTCAGGGAGGATGGGTTAGACTGATGCTGATTGTCCCTGTGACAACTGCTGTTCCTCAAGGAGGTGGGGTATAAGCATGAAGAGAAGGAAATTCCGGGTAGAAACAGGCTAGAAGACCGGGTATCCATCATCCTTGTCCATGGGATTTTTCTTTTCACTCCTTTAGCTTAATCCTTGCTAGCTCTTGGGGCCTTTTCCTAGAAAAGGGGAAGAGGGCAGGATTTGAGAATAAATCTTTACATCTAATATTTTTAAACAGATATATATCCAGGACTTGCCCTTCTGTACAGAAGCAGTATTCTACTTATCTTTTTCCTGGTGATTATTCTCATCGTCGGAGTGTGAGGGGGTGTGTGTGTTTTATGTCCGCTAGGTTTATTTTTTTCTCTACTTTTGGCTCTTGGTCTCTTCTTTCCTGGAAAGAGGAGAAGAGATCAGCGAGCATTCATGCCCTCACTCGTGTGTTACTACCCATATCTCGAAAACGAGATCGCACCATTGTACCTGTATAAATATTCATATACATATCTATGTTTATTTATCCATCTATATGTATAGTTTATAAATAGAAATCTTCTATCTCTCTTCTGTAAATTAGTATAACTCAGTCTTCCTTTTCTTTTATTCTATTTGAAAAACTTCTGTCCTTATTCCTCGTTGTTTTTTTATATATCTAGGAATGTATAATATAGTTTCTTTCCTCTGTAAAAACTTTTCTAACATATAAATGACTTGATTTTACTTAGCTTTTGTGTATGGATGTGTGGAGGTGGATTGTGGAACTTGGAGCCTTCTCTTGTTCCTTCCTCCTGTAGCTGCTAATTCTGTTTCCTCAGGCTTTGTGGATCTCCTATTGCTGTGGTATACACATTCAGCAGGATCCATATTCTTGCCAGGAGAGATATAGTTTCTTATAAAGAATAATTTTTTTCTTTTAGCTGAAAAAATTTTTGAGCTAAAAAAATGTGTTTTATTTCTCTTACGAAATTGTATATTATCCTTTCTTGTTCTCTTTCTATTATCACTTCATATGTTCTTTCTTTTCCATCTTCTGCTTTCTTTTATAAATTATTCTATATCATTCTTTTGTTTCTAACATCTCTTGTTAATACTTGTTTCATCCTTCTTTTCTTGACTGTTAAGAATTATATCGTTTTTCTTTTATTGTGAACTTCTATCATCTATTGTAAATCGACAGAAAAAAATATTATAATAAATTAATTAAATCTTGAGCCTTTCTTAATTTTAGTTGTTTTTATATCTAAAAGTATCATATAGTTTCTTTCCTCTAAAAACCTCTTCAAAAAAATTACATTTTTTACATATACATGACTTGCTATTAACTTAGCTTTTATGTATGTGTATGTTGGATGTGGAGTGTGGAACTGGAGCCTCCCCTAGTTCCTTACTCCTGTGGCCGCTAGTTCTGTTTCCTCAGGCTTCTGAGATCTCCTATTGCCTGTGGATTACAGATATAGCAGAATCCTCATCCTTTTAAGGAAGACAAGTTTTTTTTGTAAAAAAATAATTAATAAAAATATATAGAATTCTTCTATTAGCTACCAACTTCATACCTTATCTTTCCGAAACATTATATTATTCTTTTCCTCCATTATAATAATTATATGTCCTCTTTTCTTTTTTCCTTTCTCTTATGAAATATTATATCTCATTCTTCGGTTGATTGAGACTTCTATCGTCTCTTGTTGAGAAATATATTATGCTTCTTTTGTTATGAATTTCCTATCATCGACTGTTTAAGGGTTATAACAATCCTTCTTTTATCATGAAACTTCTAGCATCTACTCTTAAACTTAGCTTTTTTTATGAAATACTATATATTCTTCTTCTGTTGTTGGATCTATCATTTTCTGTTAAGAATTATAACCTCCTTACTTTATTCGGGATCTTCTACTGTTTATTTGTTTAAGAAATATATCATCCTTCTCTTATATTGAACCTTCTATGTTCTCTTGATTTCATGATGTTATATATCTTTCTTTTTTGAGCTGATTGTTCTATTTCAACTAGTAACTTTTTCATTTTCTTTATAAAAATAGTTACAAATTTAAAGGAACCTTGTTTTCACTTAGCTTTTTTTAGGTATGTGTGTGGAACCTGGGAGTTCCCCTGTTCCTCTCCTTTTTAGCTGCTTGTTTCCCTGGCTCAGGCTTCGTGAGGTCTCGCATCACCTGCGGGTATACAAGCTGCAAGCCCCCCTTCTCCCTCATTATGCTCTCGCCCAGGTGTAAGTAAGGGTGAGGGGAACTCTGCTCCTATTAGTCTATCTGATATGGTCCTATCTTTCTTCCAGGCTATCATGGGGGTGGGCCCTTGAAACTTTCCCTCCATGGGTGTCCTTGGCATTCTCCTGTACCCATTCCCATATCCTGTTGATCGATAGTCTTAGGGGACCTGCGATATTATGTGAATAAGCATGGGGAAGATAATTCAGTTTAAATCATTTTGTACCTGTTTTTGTGTTAGGAACTCTCTATTAATGGTACTCAGTCTTTCCATTGCCATCTTTAGGGTCTTCTCACTGTACCCTCTTGACTTAAAAAAGACTATCATGACTTGTAGTGCCTCATCTACCAGGGTGGGTCACTCATCTATCCTTTACACTCTGATACCTTGTGAGAGGGAGCTCTTCTTTAGGTTTGGATGGTGGCTGGACTGAAAATGCAAATATTGATGAGTATTTGAGGGTTTATGGTACACTTTTGTTTGTAGGAAGCCTTCATTATCTATATATACTAGAGTATCTAGGAAGGGTAATCTTTCTTTGTCAAACTCTAAAGTAAATTTCAGGTCTGGGTGAAAGCTATTTAAACCTCTGTAGTACTCTTGAAGGTCCTCCTCTGTGCCCTGTAAAACTCCAAAAATATCGTCAATATACCTGAAAAAAATGGCTGGTTGTTTTTTCAGTCTTTTCCTTTGTTTCTCTATACTCACATGGACGAAAATCTCTGCTACTGCTACAGACACTGAGGCTCCTATGGCTGTGCCCTTCATCTGTTTGTAGCATTTTCCGTCGAATTTTAGAAGGGTCCCTGTGAGTATATGGTCGATACCTTCTTTTAATTGGGAAGGGGGGGGGGCATTAATATTGTATAACTCTTTTAGCCTACCTGTACATACCCCACGTTCTTTCCGTATAAATTTGCAACTACCCAAGCTGCTTCTTCCTGTGGGATAGAGGATACAAAGACACTATGTCAAAGGAAAATAAGAAGTTTCTTCCTGTAACACTGGGGGTTTCGTTTAATCTCCTTATGAAGTGCGATGTATCTAGCAATCTTTCTGGGAGAATTTCTAAACGAGGGGAACAAAAAGTTATTAAGAGTCTATCTACATGCCTTGTGGGTGCACTACAGCCACTGAGTACTGGCCTCCCAGGCCATGTCCCTAGCTCCTCATCTATTTTTTTATGTGTTTTTGGGAGTATGTACCAATGAGGAATGCTGGTTTCCTGGGAGAGGAGGGCATCTCTCTGGGCTGCTGAGAAGCTTGACTTCTTTCCTGCTGGGGAATCAAGGCAATACATTCTACTTATTAGTATTTTACTTTCTGCTTGCACCTTCTCCAGCTCCATCTGTGGATTAAACAGTGGTTGATAAGTACTTTCGTTCTTAAATGTGCTAAGCCCATAGCTCTGTACTGTCTGTTTTTAGGACTACTAGAGCTCCATCTTTATCTGCCTTTTTAATAATAATATCTGGATTTCTTTTCAAATCTTCAAGAGCTCCTATTTCCTCTCTCGTTAGGTTTGGTCTTACTTTTGTTTTACTATGTCTTTTAATCAAGGTTGCTTCTTCTTCAATCTTTTCCTTTAGTCCAGGCATTTTTCTAGGGGGATCTTTACTGCGTTTTATCTTTGGAAACTGGGAGGGTATCTTATATTTACATTTTTTCACTAAGGGGCCTGGGGAAGGGGTGAGGGGGCCGTGAATCTAGAATTGATTTCAACTTCTAAATCTCCTAGGGAAGAGGCTAAACTCTCTGAGAGGGCAGGGGGCTGGGGGCCTGGGACAAAAGACCGGCCTTTGCTGAGGACTGATCTTTGTGCCTGGGTGAGTGGTACCTCTGAAAACTACCAATGCCAAGCCTTGTAACCATTCCCTCCTCTTTTGCCACTGTCCTCTCCTCTTCCTCCTTGGTCCCATTGGGTGCTTCCTTTTCCTCCTATCCCTGTTTGATCTCTGTACCCTCTCCAATTGTTGTGATGTGGTCCTCCCTTGATTTCTCCATGTTTCTGAATCCCCATCCTCCTTTCGTTTATTCCCATTCCTGCGGTACCCTGAGTCCCACATCCTCCTGTAATTTATCCCATTCCATGTGATACCCTTGGTTCCCATAATCCTCTCTGTAGATCCTTTTGTTCCCATACCATTCTGTAAATCCTCTGTTCCCATATTCCCTTTCGGTTCTGGGCCCTCCTATACCTCTGTGCCAAGGCGTGTTTCCCTTGGTTCCCTAGGGGGGGAGGGTTGGGGCTTACTGGGCATGGGTACTTTGAGGGGGATGAGGGGAGGAGGAGGTAGGGGGGGTGGAGGGGGAGGGGGGTAGGGGGATTGCTGGGGGGGGTTTCCGTTGCCCGTTTTTTTTGGAACTGTTCTTTCCTCTTTATTTTTTTGTCCTTTATTTTTCTTCTTCTCCTTTGTCTCTTTCGTTTTCTTTCCCCCTTTCTCTCTTTGAATGCTCTCTAAGAGCCCTCCAAGTGTACGAGTTCTCTACTCTAGGGGGGGCTTGCTCTGTCTCTTCTTGTACTGGGGGTGGGGTGGGGGCAGGGGCCGAGGTGGGAGGAGGGGGGGAGGAATGGAGGGCATTGACTTTTTCTAAAAATAGAGTCTCCATCCTGTGGACCACTTCGACTACCCTATCAATTAGAGCATGACAAGCATCGATCCTATCTGCTTGTGCAGGGGGGCGGGCTGTGTTAGGGATGTCGTTTTGGGGGGAGGGGGGTCTCCTACCGGGTATTCTCTATCCTGGGGAGTCGGCTTCGGGGGGGAATAGGTCTCTTTGCAATGTATCTAAGGGGGGGGAGGATAATGGGGCTAGGATCTTGCCAATGTACGTTT
>NW_028234941.1:0-7263 GCF_977035675.1 Penaeus japonicus | reverse complement strand
TATATATAAATATTTTATATATATATATTTATATTACATAAAATTAACCCTCACACACCAAATATTATATTTATTACATGTAGTATATATATTTTATAATATATATATATATATATATACATTATATTATTTTTAAAAATATATTATATATATTATAAAAATATATATATATAAATTTATGTGTGTGTGTGTGTGGGGTGTGTGTGTGTGTGTGATGGGTATAAATGTGCCCCTACTTCTCCCAATTATGTGATGGAAAAAAAATACCCCAAATTCGGATACCAATTTGTGTGATAGGCAAACGGTCCCGTCCCGGCCCAGACTATGTGCGTTTTTTTTCTAACCCCCAACACTAATAAGAAAAGGGTTTATGCAAACACGGTAGTTAAAAAAAATAACAAAAATATAAAAAATCAAGATTTTATAAAATATATATATATATATTTATTATAAAATATATATATATATTAAATATATATAAACAAAAATTTACAGGGGAAACGATATATACCGCAGAGGGGCAACCCGGGTCATTCGGGGCAGAGAGGACCTCTCTCATGGCCGATCCTGCTGGCCGGCCTGTGATGCCAACGGGATAGGGCAGAGTTAAAACCACCCCTTTCCCAAAGGTGGCTTTCCCGGATTTCCGGGAAATTTAGGAACGTTAATAAAAAATTTAAATATTCTTTCCAAATAAAAATTTGAATCTTTCCAATACAATTAAGACCTTGAAAAATATGTAAAGTAAGTATGAAAAAAAAAATACATATAAAATACATATCTACATACATATACTAAATATATATAATTTATATATTTATATAAAAATATATTATATATATATATTAAAATGTATGTATGTATACACACACACACAAACACACAAACATACACATGAAAAACACAAAAACCCTGGATAAATTATTATATATATTAATATATTTTTTATATATTTATATATAATTACATTATAAATATATGCTTTTTTTGTTTTTAAAATAATATGTATATATTTATATATATATTTATATATAAAATATATATATTATATATATTTATAAAATATATATAAATGTATAAATAAATAAAATTAAAAATATATATTTTATATATATAAAATAAAATTATATTTTTATTATTTATAAACAAAAAAAAATAATATTACATACATAATTATATATATATATTATTATATATATCTATGTATGTATAAATTATATACATTTATAAATTAAAACTAATATATTAAAATATATATATAATTATATATTATATAGTATATATATATTAATATATATATATATTTATATATTTTTATAAAAAAAATTATATATAAAATATATAAACGTGTTTGTTTTTCACTGTGTATGTTTGTGTGTTTGTGTGTTTGGTATACTACATACATATATATATATATAATATATATATATATAAAATTTTAAATTTATAAAAATATATACATATATATAATATAAATATAAAAATAAAAATTATAAAAATATATTAAAATATATTAATATTTTTTATATACACCCACAGAAACACACACACTGACAAAACCCTTTTTTGGTTTTGTTTGTTGTAGTATATTAATATATAATATAAAATTTTATATATTTATTATAAAAATTTAAAATTTAAAACTAAATATTTATTTATATTACCCAAAAATATGTGTATATAAATATATATTATAAAAATTTTATAAAATACTATTTAAAATATTATAATAATATAACCACACACCATATAAAAATTATTATAAAAAAAAATATATAAAAATATATAATATATATATAAAAATACATATGTAAAATACGTATATATGAAAATATAGTCCCAAAAGAAGGAAGTAAGAAAAAGGAAACTGAACATCAAATTCCCTAGCGAATCCATCGCAAACCCCGTTTTTTCGAAAAACAATAAATGGTAAATGTATGTACAGATCCACTCTTCCATTTCCTTGCGGGACGGGTGGGGGGTGATTAAAAACCCCCACTGCGCTGTGATAGCAGGGAGCTCATCATGATAAAGCCCCGGGGCCGGAGAAAAGAAGCGAGCAAATTCGGAAGGAAAATAGGGAGAATAGGAGAAAGGAAAAGCAGAATAGAGAGAGAACGAGAGAGAGGAGAAGAGAAAAAGAGAACGAAGGAGAGAGAGAGAGAGAGAAGAGGAGAGAGAGAGAGGAGAGGAAGAGAGAGAGAGAGAGAGAGAGAGAAGAGAGAGAGAAGAACAGAGAGAGGCAAAGACGCGGCGCTCAGAATATGAATTGGGGGGAAAGCATTAGGTTGCTGTTTTTTAGGGTGGAAGGTTATGTATCTAGAAATACTCCCACAAATTTTTTCTTGGGGGGGGGCCCCGTTGGTTATCCTTTGTGACTGTGTGAGTTTTTTCTTTTTCTAATAAGTTTAGTGATAACACAACCACTCACAGACCAGATTTGTCCCCCAAATTGAACAATATTCCCCTGGTGACACCACGAACCCTAAAAATGTCCCACAAATTTCTTCTACGAAGGAATTCGTGTACATACTATTGTGGTGACTTTTTTGTAACACACATTTTTCTAATTTTTTTTTCGGCAAAAAATTAAAAATGCATTTTAGGGGTTCCTGCCTGACAGTTTAGCAAGATCCACAAACAATGTCCCCGTTGGATTGCAAGGGAAAAAGGGGGAGAGGTAACGAGAATTTTGTTCACTAAAGCTTTTTTTGTTCAGGAAGCTTTCATTCACGTTTTATGATTTTCGATTTACAAACCCCCGCCCTATGCGAAAGTGCTAGTTAAAACCCAAATATTGGCACGGCTATGGTCGCGGGGGCAGGGAATCTAAACCCTTCGTTGGGGAACCCACATCACTTATCTGAAAAATTTTGGTTCTATAACAATGTAATATGAATATTTAAAAATACATAATTTTTAGGGGTGCTTGTTACCAAGTGTGAACCCATGCCCCGTGAGCCCCTTTTTTGCCCTGCCGAAAACACCCCCAAATAATAAAAAAATCAGCGACCTTTTTGATTAACGAAACTGTGTTGCGGGGGGCATTCAATTCTTTGAAATTAATGATTACAAAAAATTTCTTCTGCTGCCTATGTTTTGGCCATTCAATTAATACGAACCCCTGTTTGATAAGCTTTAAGAATTCCCGACGCAGCAAAGGCCAAAAATTTTCCCAGTGACACGACTAAAAACTCCAGAAATTTAGTTATTTCAAAAAAAAAAATATATCTTTTAATATGAAAAATTTTAAT
Organism: Penaeus japonicus; assembly: GCF_977035675.1. Classification (NCBI taxonomy): domain Eukaryota; kingdom Metazoa; phylum Arthropoda; class Malacostraca; order Decapoda; family Penaeidae; genus Penaeus; species Penaeus japonicus. Next base: position 4,009 of record NW_028234941.1, on the reverse strand, counting down.
TTTACTATTTAAAACAATTGATCTCCAATAATTTTGTATAAAAATAAACTTTTTTTTAATGAGCAAGTCTAACTCTACCCTTCCTACAAATGATAAAATTTTAAATTACAAGAGTTCGCATCAATTTTTTTTTTCCTGCTACCAGCCAGCGCGTGAAAACAAAAAATTTATCTAATAACAATCGAGTAAATGAATTACATATCACGCCAGAGATTATAAAAAGGGGGTGTTTATGACGGGAGGCTCTCTGTCTTTATGAAATAACCGAATAAAAGATAGATATTGGGGCATGTTTTTACTGGGCGTTATACTCTTTTTATACAGTTGCAATTGATAGATTTTTCATCGTTTTCGACATCGTAATATATCATTTTCAGTGAACGTTTATAGTATACAATGTAGTTCACACACACACACACAAAACACACAACACCAAACACACAACCCCCACAACACGTTATTTTGTGTTTGTGCATGTAGTGTATTTTATACAATATACGTAAATGTGTACGTGTGTTGGATGTTATTATATAAATATATATATATATAATATATTTTTATAATATATAATATATTTATTGTGGTTTGGTGTTGGGTGTCTGGTGGTGTGTTTTTTGTGGTGTGTGTCTTTGTGTAATAGATAGATAGATAGATAAGTTTTGTTTATATATTATAATATATATATAATATAATTAAATTTAAATATATAAATTTTGTATGTTTTAATATATATAATATATAATATATTATATAATAATATAATAATTCCACTAAATATTTATATTGTAATTTATATATATCCATATATAATACCTAATATTTTTATAAATAATATATTATATATATTATTATCCACACATATATATTTTAAATATATATATATTATGGGTATATATATAGATTTTAATTTTATATATGGGGAAAAATTAATATATATATATATATATATAATCCATATATACTAATATATTTTCCATATATATATATATTATATAATATATATAATATATATATATTATTGATATATATATATATTTTTAAAAATATATAATTTTTATATATATATTTTTAACATAATATATATATATATATATATATATATTTTATACACACAAACATACAAACATTTATATATTTTTAAATTTTTTTTTATATATATTATATAATAAATTATAAAAAAACTCTATCTATCTACTATTATATACATATACAACACACACACACACACACACAACACACACACACTTTCACACCCAACACACCACGGCGCACATATTATATATTTATATATATATATATAATATATATATATATTTTTATATATATATATATATATTTATGTTTTATATTATTTTTTAAATATATTTTTATATTATTTTATTATATAAAATTTTGTATGTTTTATACTATATATATTGTATTTTATATATATATTTTATATATATATATATATATATATTTTATTTATATATAATTATATTTTGTATGTGTGTGTGTGGTTTGTGTGTGTGTGTGTGTGGGGGTGTGTGTGTATGTAGGGAGTGTGTGTTGTGTGTGTGTGGTGTGGTGGTCTGTGTTGGGTTTGTCCTGGGCTTTGATTTTACAGGTAAAATCTTGGGGGCTGGGGCCCCCCTGATTTTCTTATAATGGCCAATGCGTCCCCCTTTTTACAGTTGTCCAACCTCCTGTGAAGGGAAGAACGGTAGAGAGTTTTCTTTACATAGCTTTTAATGAAAAAGGAAAAAAAAAAAGAAAGTTAACAACCAAGGAAACAATGATAGAATGTTTGTCACTTCATTCTACATATATTTTTTTCGACTTTAGGGAGTTTTATTTTTTAAAAATTCAAGAAGAGGGTCCGGTCAAATAAATTAAACCAGAGGGATTAATCAAGTTCATATGGGGCCCCAAAAGTGTCAACGATTTTTATTTGCGTGTGTGTCCCCGTTTAGTGTGTGTGTGTGTGTGTATGTGTGTGTGGGGTGTGTGTGGTTGTTGTGTGTGGAAGATAAAATGAACTACATATCAGCTAAAAATCCCAGTTATTTTTTTTTCCGTGCCACATTACCTGGAAGATATGGACCAGCATTTCTCAAAAATCAACATAACCAAACTCACTCTCTCCATTTCCGGGACTGAAAACGGTTTTCGTAAAAAGCGAAATTACGCCAAGTCTCACCCCCATAATTCTCTGTTAAGCAAAAGGGATCGTATTATGGGGTTCCATGGGTGGTTGGAGGGTTTTTCCTAATAAGGTCCTTACGATCAAGGAAAGGTTGTTGTTGATAGCTGGGGCCATTGAGTCTTTACCATTTCTGACTTGTATGAAATTCTTTTTTGCTTTTAACTTGTTTTTTTTTTTTTTTTTTTTTTTTTTCCCCCCCTAGCATGTCTTTTTAAAATTTTGCATAAAGTTTCATTTTTTATTTTGAATTTCAAGGTTTTACGAGAGGTTAAAGGGGTTGGGGGGACTGAATTCTTTACTTAAAGAAGGGGGGTACTTGCATTATTTAAAAAATTAAAAAAAACGGTTCGTTATAATGATTTTTTTTGAATTTTTGAAATTTCCCTTTCCTTTTTTCTTAATGAATGTTTCAATATTTCGCTGTTTTAAGGGAAGTTTCTTCATCTATTTTTTAAATTGTATTCGGGGAAAATTAGTGTATTATTAAATCAAGATTTTGGTTTATTGAAATGATGAATTCTTTCATATCATTGCTGTTGATATTGATATTTGTTATTTTTTTTTTTTATTTTTTTTTTTATAACATATATACAATATACCTTATCATTTTCATTTGTATCATTACCTATCATTATATTACATTAGATATGTGATTCATCACTAATCCTACATTTTCATCACCATCACCACACCTTCATCATTCCATCATCATTATCATCATCCTCTTTTTCATCACAATTTCGTTATTTCATTATTACTTCTCATTATTATTACAAAATATTGTTGTTGTTTTGCTATCATTACCATCTTATGTTTATTAATGGTGCACCTTTTTTTCCTTGTTTTTTGTTAGTTTTAAAAACATTGATAATATAATATCTTAAAAAATTTATTAATATGTAATTGGATTTTCATTCTCCATTTGGGATAAACCTGTGATGTCAATTATTTTTTGTTATTTTATCGTGTTGTATACTCACTACCAGATTTTATGTTTAAACTCCATATTTAATGATTTTGGGAAAAGTCTTTGCGTAACACACCGGGATTGAAAGAGCGATACCAAAAGGGGTTTAAATGCATGGTGAACATATTTAACAAAAAAAAAAGGGAAAGTAATGTAATTAGAAAAAAAAAAGAATTGTAAGATCATTACATTGGGATAATTACAAAATATTGCTAAAACTAAAGAGTAATCTTAAAAAGGATAAATTTTAAAAAGAGTAAATTACCCTTTAGAAATATTTCGATTTGAGAGAAACTTATCTTCACCCCAAATGTTCATTTTTTTTAGAAGATAGAGGAGAGAAAAAAAAAAAAGAAATTAGACTTAAAATTTAAAGAAAAATTAGGGGTATGGACAAGAAAAGGGTAACTAAAGTATGCAAAAAAAAAAACCCAAAAATTAAAGCACAAGTTAAAATTTAAAAAAAAAAGGATTGTAAAAACGGCGGTCCTACAAAGGGAAAAGGAAAAAACGTGTTTGTCCCGTTTTCGAATATCAACGGAGTTCGGTAGAATTAAAAATGAAAAAATAATTAAGGATATGAGGATATCGGGATCCCAAAAGAAACTAAAATTGAAAAAAGGCAGTTTTTGGGGGATGCTATTATGGCCATAATGGGGGAGTGGCGTTTAAAGCAATTAAAAAGTTCAAAAAACATCCCCTTTTCCTCCAACTTTATTGGTTTTATGTGTTACATGAACACGACAAACTTTAAAGAAACGAAGGAGATTTCAAAAAAATTACCAAAGGGACATAACCTAGAAAATATGTGTGTGTTTATTTATATATATTTAAATTTTTTAATTTATATATTTAAA
>NW_028234940.1:0-4608 GCF_977035675.1 Penaeus japonicus | reverse complement strand
ACCAGTAAAAAGATGTTGTTGTCGATAGGAACACATATTCCTTAATAACGGAGATAAAAAAATGATTTGAAAAGAGACTATGTTAATTTAATTACAGAGATTGAAACGTTTTCGTCATTGATGTGGGGATGATGGTTCTCATTATAAAAAATGTATAGTTGAGGAAATAAATTATACCGATTACTTTTAACGACCCTGGGGACTAATTTTGCATGCAAACAAAAAAAATACTCGTCAACAAAGCGCTGCTCGAAGAATTAATGGCCAATGTATTACTGGTAAATACGAGTAGAGCTCATTGAAAATAATCAGGAATCCAAAATGTATTTATTAGCCAGTCATTTGTCGCTCCTAAAGAAATTGTTCGCCAAACGCACTTACCCAACACCAAACACATTTCGCTGCGCTGCCTTTTAGGTCAGTTTTCGGGAGTTAGCGATGCGGTTGAGAAGCAACCGAGCCATTCTTTGAGATGTTACCATTGATGAATTAACTTCTTCATGGGAAAAACATTTTTTACCTAAAAAAGGTTATTTTTCATCATTTTTCCGTAGATATTTTCTACTGGGTTATTTAGACACAGATATGAAATTAACGACCTGAGTGAGCTACCCAGCAAAAATTATATTAAAACTCTTAACAGTCTGTCCAAATTGTTTGCGAAATGTTTTAAAAATGTACTCCTAAAAGGCGTATTGGCCAAAAATGCCGCTCTGATTTTAAACGGGTTGGAATAATGTAAGAAATAAGATGCAGATGTAAATACGTAATTTTTGAAAGACTTGACGAGGCTTACCGAAAGAAAAGGGCAAAAGGCTCGCGGAAAAAAGTTGTGCTCAAAAACAAGAGCCGCTCTCCGAGATCTTGAGGGTCCTTCAATACTCTTCAGAAAAGTACAAAACAAACATTATACGGATCGTTTCTTCAAGACAAAGATTTTAGATTAGAAAGAAAAAACATGTCTAAATAATCAATTACCTTTATTATATAATGTTATGACGGAATAATCCTCTTTTGTATGACTTACGACACTATTTGGACGGTATATATAACTATGATTACAATTATAGTGATGAAAATGATGGTGACATGAGTGATGCTACTTGTTATGAAATGGAAAGGATATGATGATGATGATGATGATGATTATCTTTATAATGGATTGTTATAATAAGAAAAATAAATTCATATGCGATGATGATGATGACGACGACGGAGTGCTGATGATGATACTGACGATGATGATTATGAGGACGACGATGATGTAATGAATGATAATGACAATGATGGTAATAATAAATCGTGTTATTATTATTTTATTATGACGAAAATAACAGGATATGAAAAAAAGCCATAGCATTTATCTTTGGTCGTACTTTTTCATGGAAGGATGGATGGTCTTGTAAGAAATTTTAGGAATTATCGGATGATAAAAAAAATGGTAATAATGGTGCACGATCTTACTTGAAAAAAGATGAGGATAGCGATAACGAGGAATACAAAAATTATTTGAAAAAAACTAGCTTCTTTCGAAGGCAAATTTGCACATAAGGATGTTCTACGTGGACGAAATGGGTGAATTGATCTGTAAAAAATTATAAAGGAAAAAAATGTATAGGTGAGTCTTTAGTAAATACAATACTAATGCACCAATGCAGAAACAAAAGGAAAAAAGAAGCAGATGATTATAGAGTCTAATTAAAAAACAGATATAGTATTATCGCATCCGATGGAGACTCTCTCTCGGATTAATGCTAAGTAAAGAAAATATATGATTTGTTTTATACAGAACCTGCAAAACTCTCATGCTGGTGAATTATTACGAGATAAATATTCGTGAATCATGATTAACGAGTATTATTTATTCGAAAGAAAGATATTATTAAGTCAGCCATCTCTGATTGCTCCTCCTTACATTATTACGGAGGTGAATATAAGACAGATTCCACCTTGAATATCATGAATAGGGCGCTACCTGTACAAAACTTTTAAACGGACTCATGGATAAAATATAAACCAAACTGTATTCAAATTGGTTATATGACCTGTTTTAAGATTAATGATGTCATTTGGATATAAAAAGGATATAGAATGTACTAACAATGATGATGATGATAGAGACGACACGGACAAGGATTTTAAACAGAATAAACCAAAAGAAAATTTCTGTAATTGTACAGGAATTAGATTAGTTTGTATAACACTATGTATTCAGAATTGAGTTCTCGTACAATTCTAGATATATCTGATATAAAGGGTTATTTAATATATATTTCTGATTAACTGATAAATCCCCAAAACCATCCTAATGAATATAAATATAGCGATCAATTACAAGATGTTAACAGCTCTAAAGAAGAATGCTCACCAAAACATTTAAGAGAATGTCATGATTTGGAAGGTATAACTGACCAACTTTATCGAATATATAAACAGAAGTTGTAAAGAAATATAAACAAAACGAACACAATACACAATAATTGGATAAATGACAATCAAAGAGATAGGCCATGGTCATTACTATAATAAAAAATTGAAATAATATAGTATCCGGAATTTTCAGAATGTTATTCCATTTCATATCAATTCTAAATTACCCTGTTATGGACAGTGTACCTAAATTATGGAATTAATATCACACCAGCAACATGCTAAAGAACGAAAAATTATCTGCACAACAACAACAAACCAACAACAACACACAACCACACTTCATCGCCATCATCACCATCATCTTCCACAAGAAGATCGATCCAAACTGTGACACTAAAGAGATTATTCAACAGTAGCATATCACCTCAATACATCATCATCATTACCAATAGTGTTTAACGTTTAATACCATCAAACCACCATCTACCCTCATCATCATCATTATCGTCGCTACTAAAACAACAAAAAACAAACAACCACACCACCACCATTAACCATCACGAATCATCATCCGCTTACCACAAAAGCAACAACCACACCACCGCCAACACCACCTTACCATCATCATCATCGCTACAACAAACAGACAGCAGCCACCCCGCCACCAACCTAACCATCATCATCATCATCGATACAACAACAGCAGCAGAAACACCGCCACACCTACACCATTCCATCATCATATTCATTTATCGTCGCTTACAACAAACATCAACAACACACAACCACCACCACCATTACCATCAATATCATCGCTACAACAACCAGCAGCCGCGCCACACCACAACAACACCACACCACAAGACTCTTTCAGTACCATTAGTAATTATATATGATGATTCTATGGTGAGAAAATCATACTGACCTTATGACCATTGCGGCACTTGTGTTAAGTAGTAAATTCTCAACTTGACCCCACCTAGTTGTTGAATGGTTGATTGCTTCTAGGAATAATCTTGATAAATTACTAAAGAAACTTGAAATGGCTATTACCTCGTCACCGACGGTAGAAAAATCACGTTCTTGAAATGTTTTCACTAAGTGATATTATTTGAACATGAGGTATGCGACACATTGATGGAGTATATTGCGTATGACCTCACCTACTTATTCGTGAACGAAGATATACGAAAAGCCAGCATCCTCTCGTGATTTACAAACAATATTTCGAGAAATCTACAGCAGGCAAATGTTTTACCAGTGAACATCGGAGGATAGTGACATTTTGAAAACCGTCAAGGGTACACTACCGACATTGTTTTCTCTTCTATGTCGGTATGTGATACGATTTAATATGCAACTGATAAACTGTACCGGTACTATCAATATCGGGCTCGGTCACCGTTTAAAACGAATGTAATGTTAACGTATTTGCTCGATGTCTATAATCCTTCTACGATTTCTGTTAAAGGCAAAAAACCAACTAGAAAAACTCTGTCGGTGATTCATCGCATGCTGCAAAATGAACAAAGACTATCGATTCTGTTGATGCGGAACTACTTTCTATCAAATTACATCGGGAAGAAAAATGGAGTTAGGTGGTGGTGGCCGGTGCTGTTATAACAGTGTCTGTGAGGCTAACCTGTACGGCGACATCAACTTTTTAGTAACTCTACATATGAGATTCATTGTACTGCATCACTGTGAAAAATAATTAAATTATGCTTTTACACAAAAGTTAAATATCCTAAAAAAGATGATAGATAAAAGGGCATTTTATAGAAAAACGTATAGTAAAGATGAACAAGAAAGGATTACTTGGGTATTGATTAATAAGAAGAATGGGATATATTCCGATTTCATCGCATTTAAACGCCATGAGATGATGCACAGTGTGATCCTGGCCATCAATGAAAGATGCGAGCTTTATTTCATCGGTCAAATGGATTAACCTTTTCTATGAATATGTATTCAAATTGGTAGAGGATTTAGCTGCTCTGAATATCACGAATTCTGTATTAATTTCGTTATAAATAGATTATCATTCATAGCCAATAAAACTTTGGCAGTACATTTAATATTGACCAATCTCAATCTTTCATCATCCAACAGCTTGCCATTGAGTCCTAGTATATCCTTATAAACCCTAAATAAACAGTTTACGCTTACGAAAAAATACACTTGAACACCCAAATTGGTGCTATTGATGATTTTTAGGCTTTTCTCAAACATGAA
>NW_028234939.1:2500-5222 GCF_977035675.1 Penaeus japonicus | reverse complement strand
TAATCTATGTACATGTGTAATATACATATATACATATATATATATATATATATATATTAATATATATAAATATATATATATATATATATATATATATGTATATATAACCCCACACATATAATATATATATATATATAAATATATATATATAAATATATAAATATATATAAATATTTATATATAAAATATATATATATATATTTTTATATATATATATATATATATAATATATAAGATACATATATATTATGATATATACATATTATACACACACACACACATCACCACACACACACACATTATATTATAATATATATATAATATATATATATATATATATTATATATAGATATATATATATATATACATATATACATAATAAACATACATAAATATATAAAATTTTATATATATTTATATATAATATATATATAATATAATATATATATAATATTTTATATATTTAATACCAAATATATATATATATAAATATAAATATATAATATATAATATATATATATTTATATTATATATATAATATATAATATAGATATATATTATAATATATATATATATTATATATATATATATTAGTATAAAATCAGTACTGTGAAAATTAATAGACAATTTTTGGGATTCTTCACTTTCTTATCTTTAACATCGCATATCTTCACAAATATATTACTTACATTGCCTATTTTTTTGTAATAATGCAGAGAAATCTTTAATCTACATAAAATAATTGATTATATAATGATATTATTATTTTCAATTGATAAGAATCATGTTTTTGGATTGTTACTCGTCTCCACACAAAATTACCTAGTCCCTCAGCCGTGTGTTCTTAAACCATTTCCACACATATCCACGTTCCCGGAATTCCGGTTTCCGGTTACTAATCATTGTTTATATTACCTAATGTGTGTGCCAATGTCCCAGTATCAATTGACCCATAATTAGTAGTAGAAGTCATTAAGGATAACCTGTTGAAGCATCATGGGCAGAGGAAAAGATTTGAGTCAGGCTGATTTTTCAGCAATCGAAATCTATCTACAAGAAACATCCCTCGACTGTAAAGAAATCGCTCATAAAGTTGGTATATCATTATCTAGTGTGTACAGAGTGAAAAAGAAGATTGAAAATATCGAAAATTACGAGCCAAACCGTGTTGGAAAGTGTGGAAAGAAATCCTGTACCACCCTAAGACAGAAGAGAATTCTTATTGATATGGTAAGAAAAGACCGTTCAAAGTCGTCAAGACAACTAGCAGCTGACTTAGTGGATTATGATGTACAATGTACACCCTCAGCTGTTAGAAAAAAGCTTAATAAGCTGGGTTACCGTGCCTGTAGGCCAACTAGAGTGCCAAGACTAACCGAGGCCATGAGGAAGAAAAGGCTGGCTTGGGCCTAGGCACACAGCTACTGGACATCCGATGACTGGGAAAAGGTAAATATACATTAAATTTTGCTGAATTCGTTGTTTTTCTACACAAATTAAGTAAAATAACTATTTCTCTAAATAAAATATTGAATATTTCATGTTTGATTCAAGATGCTGCATCTAAATTGAAAATGATGCCTTTGTTCCAATTCATGTTTAATGAAACCCACTTAAAGAGTGGAGTTTACAAAGCTGTAATTTAAGTTTGAGTGAAAAAAAAATCAATTAATTTGTTTTATTTGCATCCAGGTATGTTTCTCTGATGAATCAATGATGAAAATACTGAGTGACAGGCGAAATTTCGTGAGGAGGACGTCAAAAGAGAAGGACCACCCTGACTGTCAGAAGACTGCAGTCAAGTTCCCTTCCAAAGTCATGGTTTGGTCCATCATATCTGCACAAGGTACAGGTCGTTTAGAGATCGTGGATGGCGCTCTGAATCAAGACGGATACCTTGAGAAAATAAATAAACGCCTGGTACCCCAATTTCGTGAATGGTTTCCTAACAATAACGGAATATTTATGCATGACGGGGCCCCATGTCACACAGCCAGAAGAGTTTCTAGTCATCTAAAAGATCTTAACATCAAAGTGTTTGATTGGCTTGGAAATAGCCCAGATATGAATCCTATTGAAGGTTGATGGAAAGACTTAAAAGATGAAGTCAGCAAAATTGAATGTACCAACAGAGTACAGCTCATCCAGCGGTTGATAGAGGTTTGGCACAGAAATCCAGATATCAGGAACAAAGCACAAGACTACATTAGAAGCATGCCAAGACGTGTTGAAGCAGTTATTAGAGCCAAAGGAGGTCCCACAAAATACTGAGATGATATATCTGTATAAAGGAAAAACAATAAAACATATTTACTGTCTAAAAATTTCCTTCTGTCAATAAAAATGTGAATAAATCAGTTGAGTGGCCAGAATTGTCTATTAATTTTCCCAGTATCGTATATATATATATATATAAAATATATATATATATATATATATAATATATATATATATAAAATGTATATATGTATATATATATATTATAAAATAATATATTAAATAAAATATATACATATATATACATATAATAATATATATATATATATAAATATATATATATACATATATATACATATATATACATAATATATATATATATATATATATATATATATATTTTATAATATATATATACATATATATACATATATATATAAAAATATATATATATATATATATATAAAATATATAAAAATATATATATATATTTATTATATAAGTG
>NW_028234938.1:17500-20000 GCF_977035675.1 Penaeus japonicus | reverse complement strand
GAGCTAAAATTAGACATGATTTGGTTTGGAAACGGAACATCCAATTAAAGAAATAATAAACGAAGCTAGAATAAAAATATTGGGGAAAGAACCTGAAAAGAAGCAGCCATCGATGAAAAACGTGACGAAAGAAGAAAACTGAAAGTCAAAACATATGATATTGATACAAATAAAGAAGAATACAGACTTTCTGCATAGGAAGTGCAGTGAAATTCAAAGATTTAAAAACATCAATACTGGATAGATGAAACAACTCACATGAGGAAAGTAAAAAAAAAAAAAAAAAAAAAAAAAAAAACAGCAATAGAAAACGAAAACGGAAAACTCCTGACGGACAGTAATAAAATACAAAATAGATGGACAGACAATATCAAGAACCTCTTCAGACATCCAATCTACACTGACCATACCATCCTTGACCTGTTGGCTCGTAGAGGACCTGGTGAGAAGAACCAGAAATCTTAGGAGTGAGATTGTAGAGGTAGTGAAATATTGAAAGAATGTGAAGGCACCTAGCATAGACAATATCACGGCCGTATTGATCAAGAATAGTGGTAAGAGCACAATCAAAGCCCTTCAAAGAAGCTGCAACAAGAATGGCCGAATAGACGAAATCATTAATGATTGCACTACCAGAAAGGGGGAAACCTCCACAGATGAAGCAACCATTGGATGGTCAGAATGATTATCCGCTCCAGTAAAGTGTTTCTACGAGTGATCCACAGCCGGATAAAGGCACAAGCTGGAAATATCTTAGCGCAAAAAAGTGGTTTTCTAGTTGGTCGTAGCACCATAGAGCAAATTGCCAAGGTAAAAATCCAATGTGAAAAAATACAGAGAACATCAAAGGGACGTACACCGCAATTTGCTGACATCAGAGAAGCTTCCGACAGAGTCTGGAGAGAAGCACTGTGACTCATAATGAAAAATAAATAAATAAACGACATGCCTCCGAAACTATCAGCACTTATCAAGTCACTGTTTGAGAATGGAACCAGCGCAATGATGACATCAAATAACACTCTTCAGTGATTCAAAATAACAATCAGTGGACACCAAGGATGTAGAATGTCGCCTTATTTTTTTTTTTTTTTTTTTTTTTTGTGGAAGAGATCATGAACACTGGAGAACTTAGAGGGAACTGTTGGTGGAAGGAACATCACAAATCAACGATCTGCAGATTATATCAATCGTGTTGCTGGATCCAAACAGGAACTGTCTCAACTAATAAACCATCTGGACACGATTTCTCGAAAATGCGGAATGGAAATTAGAGCTGAAAAGAGCAAAGTAATGAGAACATACCGAGCAAAAAAAAAAAAAAAAATGAAAAAAAAAAAAAAAAAAAAAAAAAAAAAAAAAACGCGACGAAGAAAGACGGAAATGATCAACCAGTAGAAGTGTATGGAATCGAACTAGAAACGTTGAGCAAGTTCAAATACCAAGGTTCAACATTAAATGAAGAGATGACATCAGATTAAGAAGAGGCGTGTCATTGCAACGGGGCAACTTGCGAAAGCGCTGAAAACAAAAGCTGCGCGTCTAATGAACCAACAACATCCACCATACAGGCTAAGTTCAACCTTTTACGATCTCTTATCGCCTCTTATAGCTCTATATGGTAGAGAAGACATGGGACCTTCGACTCCAATAAAGAAAAGACTTGACGCATTCGAGATGATGAATGCTACAGAAGGCTGTTTTTAAACATCAGTTTGGAAACAGGCCACAAAGACTAGGTAAAATATGCGGTTATCGAAGACTGTGAGAACCAAATTTGGCTGTTTTGAAAGGCTAATAACATCTGAAAAAAATCAGTCTCATTCTATTTCATATGTGTTTTTTCGTAATCTATAATGTACAAATTAGGGATAAAGAATATCGATAAAAATCCATTGATTTGAAGAAAAAAAAAAATCTGAAAAAAAAAATCCAAACCGAATGTAAAACCAATGGGAATCGACTATCATGGTTGGCACTGTTCAACATCAAATATATTCTTTATACACGACCTTTATATCGTTGTTTCATTTGCCAACGTACGAAATATTCACTTACTGAAGATGTTGAGAAAGTAGAATAATATTATAACGTTCTTTTGTTTTCTATATTGTGGATAAAGGAATATATGGGTAGATGAATAAATAAGAAGATGCACACTTTTATGCATAAATGAATAAATGAATAAACCAATTAGCTGATAGATGAATGAATGAATGGATAAGTAAATCAATATATGAATAAAAAAACTGCTTATAGCAACTACTTCGAAAAGTTGCTTCGTTGAACCTTTTTTTTAAATAAACAACGTCAATATTAATATCATACTATGTTCAAGGATTAAAAAATGTATATAAAAAATAGATAAATAAATAAAGCAAGGAGAAGCGATTACACATAAACAGATAAACGCAACCAAAGTAACATATAGGATATCTAACAACCAAACATATTGAAGAAGGGCGAAAAAGAAAGCTATATTCTCACCACTTCACCTCCC
>NW_028234938.1:0-12500 GCF_977035675.1 Penaeus japonicus | reverse complement strand
GAAAACAAAACATAGACCAAAGATCAATGAGTTTGTTTATACTTGAAAACAACAAAATATTTTTCAATTTCGACTATCATCTGTTTTTGGGACTTATCTGTAAAGAAATATTTTTTACTCGCGTCTTCCTTAGAATTCACCCAATCCGTTTATTTTTCCCTTGGAGAAATTTAAAATGTAATTCGGTTACATGAAGAGTTTGTTCAATCAGAAAATGGTTTATATCTAAAAACGACATCCGAAATTGTTGGAGCTCCGGTTTTGACTCGCTTGATTTATGTGGTGTTTTTGGATTTAGGGGCCTAGTGTTTTTTTTTTCCGTAGGCCTATCAAGTTTAATTAAACTTGGTGATATTGAGGTCAAACACACACACACACAACATACAAGCAAATATTATATATTTTTTATATATATAATATATATATTATATTTATAATATATTTTTATATATAATATATTTTTAAGATATTTTATTTATTTATACATATATATAAATTTTATATATATTTTATTTTATATGTATTTATTTTTATATTATTATATATTATATATTTATATTTAATATAATATATATATGGATTTTATATATTTTATATATAATTTTTATATATATATACAAAATTTTATTTTTTATATTATGTTTAATATTTTTACATATATATATATATATATATATATATATTAATATATATATATTTATTATATATATATACATAATTATAATATATTTTATATTTATATATATATATATATATATATATATATTTACACTTTATTATTCCATTCTATTCATTTTGTGCTGTATTTTTAAGTATTTTCTTGTGGCTTTTGCATTTCCTGTGGCTTATTTCATATTGTAAAACCTGTTCTTGTTATGATTTTACTTTTAATTATGAAAACACCTTACGGTGAATCCAATGGCGATTTTATTTTTTTTGGCTTTACTCTGGGTTTTGTTTGTCTCAAGTCTTTTATTCTTTTCCTTGTAGTTATTGTAAACTAGTGTTGTTTTAACTTATTTACTGTTAATGGGTCATTATGGTATACAAATAAACAAAATAATTAAGTTGTGTCTGGAACTTGCTGTTTACTCTGGAAAAATCCGGGGTCAAAGCGGGTAGCATCCAAAGCAAGGTTTGTACTGACCCGCTTTTACTTGGTCAGGTTAAGCAAGTTGGACGGGGTTAACATTACTTAATCTTTTGTGGAAAATAGATACGCTGGCCAACACTAACCAGAGACGCCATTGTCTTTTCTTTAATGTATTATATTTTTATATATATATAAAATATATTTTTTAATTATATATAAATATATATTAAAATATTAAATATATATTTATATATTTTTTATATTATATATATTTAAAACAATAAAAAATTTTATTTTTAATATATTTATATAATACTTATATATACAATACCTATAAATAAACAAACAATTTTAATAAAAATTTTATATTCCCCCTTATATATTCTATATATAATATTTATAATATGATCTTTTTATGAATGAGTGGATTATTTAAATATAAAATTTTTTTTCAGTCTTTTTATTTGTTCTTGGTTAAAAAATTTCCGTCTCTTCAGAGGGAAGTAAAGAGGCTCCTTCCCTTTTTTTGGGCCATAAGCCGCTGCCCTCGCTAGGATTTTGTTTTATGGGGTTTCCCCATGGCAGATATCAAACAGCGTGTGTGTTGTATGGGGTTCACCCCAGGTGCATGTAGGGAGTCGGGAAAAATTTGGAGAAAAAACATGCGTTTGTCAGTTTCCCCACAAACCCCTGTCTGCCTTATTCCTTTTGGGGTTTTTGGGACTTTATTCATAATCTTCTTATTTCTCTTCTCTCGGTCTACCAGTGTCTGTCCCCTCCCGGGGCTCCCGGGCGGGGGGTTTGAAGTGGTGAGAATATAGCTTTCTTTTTCGCCCTTCTTCAATATGTTTGGTTGTTAGATATCCTATATGTTACTTTGGTTGCGTTTATCTGTTTATGTGTAATCGCTTCTCCTTGCTTTATTTATTTATCTATTTTTTATATACATTTTTTAATCCTTAAAACATAGTATGATTTAAAAGGACGTTGTTTTTTAAAAAAAAGGTTCAACGAAAGAACTTTTCGAAAGTAGTTGTTTTATAAGCAGTTTTTTTATTCAATATTGATTTACTTATCATTCATTCATTATCTATAAAGCTATTGGTTTTATTCTTTTATTATTTATGCATTAAAAGTGGTGCATCTTCTTTTTTATTCATTACCCATATATTCCTTATCCAAATATAGAAAACAAAGAACGTTATAATATTTATTCTACTTTTCAAACTTTCTTCAGTAAGTAAAATATTTCCTACGTTGGCAAATGAAACAACGATTAAAGGTCGTGTATAAAGAATAATTTGATGTTGACCCGTGCAAAAATGATAGTCGATTCCCTTTTGGTTTTACATTCGGTTTGGGATTTTTTTTTTTCAGATTTTTTTTTTCTTCAAATCAATGGATTTTTTATCGATTTTTCTTTATCCCTAATTTGTACATTATAGATTACGAAAACACATATGAAATAGAATGAGGATTTATTTTTTTCAGATGTTATTTGCCTTTCAAAAAAGCAAATTGGTTCTCAAGTCTCGAAACGGATCCCGTCTTTGTGCTGTTTCAATTTATGTTAAAAAAGCCCCTTCGTAGATTCACTCGGGAAAAACCCTCAAGTCTTTTTTTATTGGAGTGAGGTATGTTTTTCTACCAAATGAGATAGAAAGGGGATAGAGATCGTTAAAAGGTTGAACTTAGCCCGTTGGGGTGGTGTTGGTTTATATTTTGGTTACTTTCGCAAGGTTTCCCCGTTGAAAGACAAGCCCCTTCTTAACTGATGTCATCTCTTCATTTAATGTTGAACTTGGTATTTGAACTTGCTCAACGTTCTAGTTCGATTTTCCCCCAAAATTCTAGGTTGATCATTTCGTCTTTTTCGTCGCGTTTTTTTTTTCTTTTTTTTTTTTTTTTTTTTTTTTTTTTTTTTTTTTTTTTTCTCGGATTTCTCATTACTTTCTTTTTCAGCTTAATTTCATCCCCATTTTCGGAAAAAATCGTTTTTCCCGATGGTTTATTTGTTTAGACAGTTGTTTGGATTCCCGCAAACCGGTTGATTTATTTTGCAGATCGTTGATTTGGGTGTTTCTTCACCAAAAGTTCCCTCTAAGGGTTTCCAGTGTTCATGATTTTCCACAAACCCCAAAAAAAAAAAATAAGGCGACATTTTACATCTTGGTGTCACTGATTGTTATTTTTAATCATGGGAAAAGTGTTTTTGATGTCTCATTGCGCTGGTTCCATTCTCAAACAGTGATTGATAGTGCTGTTAGTTTCGGAAAAGGGTGTCCCTTTATTTATTTATTTTTCATTTTGAGTCCAGTGCTTTCTCCAGACTTGGCGGAACTTCTTGATGTCAGCCAATTGCGGTTGTACGTCCTTGTGTTCTTTGTTTTTTTTCCATTGGTTTTTCTTGGCTATTTGCCCCTATGGCTACGACCAAAATAGGAACCACTTTTTTGCGCTAGTATTTCCAGCTTTTGCCTTATCGGCTGTGGACACTCGTAAAAACACTTTACTGGAGCGGATATCATTCTGCCCATCCAATGGTTGTTATCTGTGGAGGTTTCCCCCTTTCTGGTAGTGCAATCATTAATGTTTTTCGTCTATTCGGGCATTTGTTGCAGCTTTTTAAAGGGGGGGCTTTGTTTTGTCCCTTTTTACCATATTCTTGTAAATTTCGGCGTGATATTGTCTTGCTAGGTGCCTTCACATTTCTTTCAATATTTCACTACTTACAATCTCCTCCTAAGTTTTTGGGTTTTCTTCTCACCAGGTCTCTACGAGCCCCGGTTTCAAGGATGGTTGGTCAGTGTGTTTGGATGTCTGAAGGTTTTTGGGATATGGTCTGCCCATCTTTTTGTATTTTATTATGTCGTCAGGATTTTTTCCGTTTCGTTTTCTATTGTTTTTTTTTTTTTTTTTTTTTTTTTTTTTTTTTCCCTTTCCCTCATGTGAGTTGTTTCATCTACCCAGTTTTTGTTTTTTTTAAATTTTTTTTAATTTCCATGCATTTCCTATGCAGAAAGTCTGTTTTCCCTTTTTTTTTGTTAATTATATGTTTGGACTTTCAGTTTTTTTTTTCGCCCGTTTTCATCGTGGGCTTCTTTAGGTTTTTTTTCCCCAAATTTTTTTATTCTAGCTCGTTTATTTTTTTTTAAATTTGGGGTTTTCCTTTTCCCAAAAAACCAAATCATGTCTAATTAAGCTCTCCAGTCCTTGGACGATTTCGATGTTTTCTTGGGGATCTTTGCAATTTTTGCTTGCGTTCGTAATAGTTTTTTTCAACTTTATATCTTCCCGATTTTGTGAATACTAAAATTTATTTCTTGGTATTGCATTCTTTCTTATTCTTTGATGTGATTGATCCCCATACCATACTTAGTGTCATTTCGTAAACTATTTTACCATATTTAGCCACTCCATTTCAGCTAGGCAGAAATTCCAAAAATGTTCCCCCTTTTATATTCCAGTTCGTTAATCTCCTTGGACACGGAGCTTTCTCACACTAAACGTTCTAAAGTTCCGTTTTTACCTGTTTATGTTTGGGGCTCCGGTAGCCTCCCTTTCCGTTCCACGGTTGCGCACCAGTGGAGGAGGGGGCGTTTTACCCCGGGGTATGACCGAACGGTGGTTTTTCACAGGAAGTAACGGGTGGTGTCCATCTCCTCCAGCAATGGATGGCGGTGGCTCGCGGGGAAACCCTCAACCGCCTTTGACAGGTTTTAAGCGGTTTAGTCGCGGCCCGCCGGATATTGATGTAACATTATTATTATCATTAATTTCATCACTGTTATTCATTTTTATTATTACTATTATCTATTATTACACTGTTATTGTTACTGTACTTTACTACAATATAATTTTTAAATTTTAATTTTACCTTTTCCCAATGTTATTTTTGTTATTGCGTTATTAATGTTATTAAATCATTTTTATTATTTCACCATGTCTTATCATTTCTCACTTTTATTGATATCATGATTTTTTCACTATTCCATATCATAATTGTATCATCTTTCATTATCTTATTAAATTCTTTATATTCTTGTTTTTTGTTATTATATTATTATATTTTACTATAATAATTCTTCCAATACATACGAGTTTTTCTTTATAGGGTTTATGAGGTTTTAAAAAAAAAAACTTTTTTATCATACTGCAGGATGCACCATGATTGCATAGTTTGAGTGAACAAAGGGACCCTTTGCTTCGTTAATTTAATGTATCAAAAACAATCACTATTAAGTAGCTTTAAAGACACAAACTTTTGGAGTTGAGGGTTATGAATACACATGGCATTAGTTAGTACAGTACGACCTGGTAAGGCATCAAGGGGCCCGGGAATTGGCCTGACTCCAACATTGGAAATCGAATTCGGTTTAATCTGTCACTATTAAAGAAGCAAAAAGATTTCTCACACAATGAAAAGGATTTTTCGAAATACAAAAACTGGAAGGGAAAAGGGTGTTAGTGCGGGATTTTTTTTATATCTATTTGTGGGTTACTTGTTTTTTTCTTTATTTTTAGGTTATTAATTTGATATTATTTTATTATTATTATTATTTTATTTGTTTTTTGTTTTTTTTTTTGTGTTAGATTGAAATTTGCTTAAAATATTTCATATGATGTCTTTCAGGAAGCCCCTCCAATCACCATCTGTATCATTTATCTATTGCTTCGTTTTAATTTTTCAAGATCTTTTGGGCGATTATCTCTGCTATCTATTTTCCCAAAAAACTATATATTTATGTGGCCCTTTCTGTCTGTCTTTCCTGTGACTTTATTCATTTCCCTCTTCTCTTTCTCTCTCTCTCTCTCTCTCTCTCTCCCTCCTCTCCTCTCTTCTCTCTTTCTCTCTCTTTCTCTCTTCTTTTCTCTCTCTCCCTCCATTTCTACTTTTTCCCCCCCTCTTTCCTTACTTTCCTTCCGGGCCCCCGACACCCCCCCCCCCCCGCCTTTCTCCCACCTCCCTAGTCTTTTCCCCCCCTTTCCACATGATTAAACCACACTTTTTATTGAAAAAAATAATCATCACCCCCCCCCCCCCCCTTCCCCCCTTCTTCCTATTTATTCACAATCCAAACCCTTAAAGCGTTTTAGAATAAGGGCGATTATCAGAAAAGGTGGAGGAAGAGGAATGATTGAAAGGGGATTGGTATAGGATTAGATAGCTTTTTTTTTTTGTTTAAGAGGGGTTTTTAAAAAAGTATTTTGAGATGTTATCTGTGTTGTTGTTTTATTATTATGATTATCATCATTATTGTCACTATTTTTGAAAAAAGTTTATATTATCCCTTATCGATTATTCTCTTCATCACTCGCTATTATATTACTATCATCATTTTGATTATCATGATTTCTTCATTTTCATTATTTATTATCACTTTCTAATATTTTTTGGCACATTTTGGGATTATTATCGTTATGTTATTATTTTTCATCGGTATTATCACTTCTTCATTATCATTTCTTTATTATATTATTGTTTTAATCATTTAATAAATATTGTTTTTTCATTGTCATCATATTATTAGCTTTACCTTATCTTACATTGTTATCATTTTCTTATTGCAATTCTAATTATATTATCTTTATAAAAACCCATGTTTTTTTTTTTTTTATTCCCTTTCATATTCATCTTTATCATCACTTGCATGTTTTTTTTTCCCAATGTCATTTATTATTTTCTTCATTACTTAAATATCATCATCATTTTAGAAAGGAAGTGAAAGAGAGGAGAGAGAGAAGAGGGAGAGAGAGAGAGAGAGAGAGGAGAGGGATGAGAGAGAGAGGTGGAGAGGGAGAGAGAGAAGAGCGAAAGCGAGGGGGAAAGAGTGTGAGTGACTGAGGGGACTAAGAGGAGAGGGAGAGAGAGAAAAGGGGGGGGGGGGGGAGAGGGGAGGAGAAAGGGGAGAAGGGAGAGGGAGAAGAGAGGAGAGGGGAGGGGGAGAGGAAGGGAGAAGGAGGGAGAGAGAGAGAGAGAGAGAGTAGAGAATGGGAGAGAGAGAGAGGAGAGAGGAGAGAGAGAAGAGAGAGAGAGAGAAGATAGATAGATAATAGTGAAGAATAGAGAGAGAGAGGGGGGGGCCCAAGGGTATCTCTCTGCCTAGTTAAAGGCTACCCGAGCTGCAGGAATACAAGACCGGGATTTGAAAAGGGACTTCGCTATTTTAGATTGAATGGAGGAAATGCGTGTGAAGATCATATGAGCACAGAGCTAAAATAGATGGCTAAGTAGTTGGATTTAAAATAGTAACGTTTATTCGCCAAGGCTGATGGGGATTGTTTGCCAGCGAGAATATGATATGTAAGCGATATAGTTTGAAGTTTCTGTTCAAACAGGATATGTTTAAAGGAAAGTATAAATGTAATCTGGTGTGTTATGGATATATGCAAAAAAACAGTCATAAAAAAAAAATTTGGTGCTTTGAAAACGTGAGATTTGAAGATTTCTTACAATTAAAAAAACTTCATCGTTTCAGCGTGTTAATAAGCTTTAAAAACCCTTTATTTACTTATACCCAAATTTCCCTTACGGTTTATCCTTATGTTTTTATGTATATTATGTTTTTTTCCCGCTACGATTTTTAAATGATAACGGTAGCTTTATTCTTACACAATCTTTTTTTGTTATCAAGCAAATTTCTTACTATTGTTAACATCTTTTAATTATTTTTTTTACTTCAATACAATTTTCTCGTTTTTTAAAAATTTAAATTTTAATTTCTCTTAACATAAACATATAGTTTATGTTTAATCATGAAACGCCTTTTCTTCGTTTTTCTTTTTCTGTATTCCTTTAGGGGGAGAGTCTAAAAAATCTGTGTGTTTGTGTGAGTGGTTTTGTGTGTGTTGGGGTGTGTGTGATTGTGGTTTTGGTGTGTGTGTGTGTGTGTGTGTGGTGTGTGTGTGTGTGTGTATGTATGTGTTTAGTTTGTGTGAGGGGTGTGTGTGGTTGTGTTGTACGTGTGTAAGGTGTGGTATGTAGTGTGTAAGTGTGTGTGTATGGTGTGGGTGTGGTGTGTTGTATGTGGTAAGTGGGGGTGTGTGTTTGTTGTGTGGGGTGGTCTATCTATCCCTCTATTTTTATATCAAACATCCCACGAGTATCCTCACCCCAAAGTTTAAAACGGGAAACCCAAATTTCCTACCCCTAGGGGGCCAGCAGGGTTTTTTACAAGCCGACCCTCCGCCCGCAGGGATCGGCTCGATAGTTTAAGGGGTGACTTTTCGCCTGGCTAATTTTTTCAGACGAGGAATAGAGTTAGGGACAAAATTAAACACGATTTTTCTTGCTGGTGAAGGGTTTAAAAATTTGTTAACGAGGGGGGGGTCGGGGGGGAAATGCAGAGGGAGGGGGACTGGGGCGAGGGGGAGGGGAGGTTTTAAAGAGAGAGGGGAAGGTAGGAGGGAAGAGAGAGAAAATAGAGAGAGAGAAAGGGAAAAAAGGGAAAAAGAGGAGAGAGAGAGTGAGTGAGTGAGGAGGAGAGAGGAAAGGGAGAGAGATTTGGGGGGGAGGAGGAAGATAGAGAGAGAGGGAAAGGAGATGAGGAGAGAGAGAGAGAGAGAGGAGAGAGGTGGTGGGGGGGGGGGGGGGGGGGGGGGGGGGGGGGGGGGGGGGGGTTGTAAGGGGGGGGGGGGCGGGGGGGAGAGAGGGGGGGGAAAAGGGGGGGGGGGGGGGGGGGGGGAAGGGGGGGGGGGGGGGGGGGGGGGGGGAAAAGAAAAAGGGGGGGAAAAAAAGGGGGGAAAGGGGGCGGGTTTTGGGGTGGGAAAGCCCCGAAAAAGGGGCCCCCGGCAAAGAAAAAAAAAAATTTTCTTTTGTAAGGAAAAGCCAAAAGGGGACCCCGGAAAGGGGGGGGGTGTGGAAAGGGGGTGGGCGGGGGGAAAAAAGGGCGGGGTTTTGGGGCGGGGGGGAGAGGGGGGGGGGGGGGAATTTTTTTTTTTGGCCCAGGGCCCGGGGGGGGGGGTTTTTTTTTTCCCGGGGGAAAAGGTAAAAATTTTTTTTTTTTTTTTTTTTTTTGGGGGGTTTTTTTTTTTTTGGGGAGGGGGGGACAGAGAAAGAGAAGAGAGAGGGGAGAGGGAGTAATAGAGGAGAGAGAGAGAGAGAGAGAGAGTGGGAGGGTTAGAGAGTGGGGGGGAGAAGAAAAAAGAGGAGAGAGAGAGACAGAGAGAGAGAGGGGAGGAGAGAGGAGAGAGGGAAAAGGTGGGGGGGGGGGAGACGGAGAAAAAAAAAAAAGAAAAGAAAAGACGAGAAAATTTGAAAGAGAGGAGTGAAAAAGGAGGTAAGATGAAGGAGAGGCGGGGAAAAAATTATCGGGCGTGAAAAATTAAGGTTTAAATTTTCATTTTCCTTTAATAAACAGGCACAACCGAGCAAATCCTCCTTTTTTTAAATTTAAAAGTGTCTTAAAAGATATATTTTCATTATTCATTAATAATATTGCTTTTTAAGTCCCCCATTTCCGATTATTTTTTTTTTCATGTCTAAAAATTTTTCTATTTTCAATCTTTAGGGTTTTTATCCATTCGCGAATACGGAAGGGCAACAAGACAATGAATTAATGAATAGGTAAGTAAAGTGAAAGAGGGAAATCAAAAGAGAACAAAGGGGCCACAAACAAGGCGAACGAGGAGTTTACCCAAAAGAGAACAATTGGATTATTCAGTCGTTGTCCAGCGGTGAGAGGGCCCTTCGACGTTGGTGGGATGTTTTTTCCTTTGTCACTTGAGCTGCTTCTTTACTTTCTTTTTTCTTTCCTTTTTTTGCATTTTTTTTTTATTCGTTTTTTTTTTTTTTTTTTTGTTAGGGTTTTTTTTTCCTCTGGGGAGAAGTGTAGGGGAAATTTTTTTTTTCTTTGTTTTTTTTCTTTTTCTTTCTTCTCTTTTTTTGATGTTTAAAATTTCTTTTATGATTTCAAAGATTTTTTTTTTTTTTTTTTTATGTAGGGTTTGAGTTTTTTTTTTTTTTTAGGGTAGTGGGTTGGGTTTTTTTTTGTATAAAGCGTCATTTTAGCTGTTCCTCTGATTTCTTTCTCTCGCTTTTTTTCGAGGCGACGAAATGTGACAGCATGAAAAATTTTGAACAGAAAACGGTTTTTATTTGAATTAAATCCCAAAGTAGAAGGTTTTTCCATTCATCTTCGAGAGTGACTTTCTTTTTAAATCTTGTTTGTTTTAGCTCTCCAATTTCTCTCGTTCTTTCTTTTGGGGTTGAGGGGTCCTGGCGAAGAAATATGAACAGTGGGGAAATTTTAAAACGAAAACGGGTTTTCCATCTATATTCTGGGCTGCAGCCCGAGAGACGTGAAAACTTTTGTGGGTAATTCCAGAGGTGCCACCGCATTTGCTCTGAACTTGGGGGGAGCCTAAAAAAAAAAAAAAGAAAAACAGAAAACAGGGAAAGCGGGGCCGCGAGAACAAGGAAAAGAGGGAAAAAAGGAGTGGTTCAAGGGGAAAATTTTATTCGATAGGTTGTCGGGGGGAAAATTATAAGGAAAATTGTAAATCTTCATGGCATCAGTGCTTTTTATTTTTACTATTCTTTGTTTTATTTTTTACTTTTAAATTGTTTGACCAATCGGGAAAAATATATACTTGAAAGGAAAAAAAAAAAAAAAAAAAAAAAAAACAAAATCCCAAGCACCTTGTTTTTTCAATATTTTAAAGTGAGAGAGAGGAGGAGGGAGGAGGAGGAAGGGAAAAGGAATGGCGTCGGACACCGAGAATTAAAGTGAACTATATTTAAAGGCAATTTTTCGGAGGGATTTAATTTTTTGATTTTTTGAAGATATGATTTATTTTAAATTTTTTTTAAATGTTTTCTTATTATATTAAAATCTCATCCTTTTATTCTCTCTTCTCTTCCCTTTTTTCTCTCTCCCTCTCTCTCTCTTCCCCTTCTCTCTCTTTCACTCTCTCTCTCTCCTTCTTCCTCTCTTCTCTCTCCTCTCTCCTTCTAATTTTTCTCCATGTTATTATTTATAATATTATAATTTTATATTATATATATTTACTATAAATGCATATATTTATATATTATATATATTTATTATAATATATATTATATATATAATATTAATTATTATATATATATTATATATATATATATAATATATAATATACAACACACCCAAAGCACACAACCACACAACACACACACCACAAATATATATATCTTTTTATTATTTATAATTATATATATTTTATATGGGTTGTGGGGGGTGGGGTGTGGTGGGTTGTGGTGATTTTAAAACTTATATAAATATAATTTATTTTTAATTTTGTTTTTTATATGTATAATTTTTTTAAAATTTTTAAATTTTTTTTTTATTTATATTTTTGTTTATAATCTTTTTATATTAATTTATTTATTTATTTTTATTTTTTATAAGTTTTTTATTTTTTTTTATTATTTTAAATAAATTTTTAATTTTTTAATATAATATATTATTAATCACACACACCAAACACACCCCCACCCACACAAACCCCACCATTTTATTATTTTAATTATATTAAAACATTTAATATTATATATTTATATTTTTATAATTTTATTTTAATATTAATAAATTTTTTATATTAGTAAAATTTTTCATTTTTATATATGTATATTAATTTTTATATAGTTTATATTTATTATTTTTTTAATAATATATATATATATTATATATATAAAACACACACCCACCCCTATATATACATTATGTTTAAAAAATTTTTTTTATATATATTATATTATATATATATAGTATATTTTTAAAATATTTATACATATATATGTATTTTTATACTATATAAAATTTATTTATATATATATATATATATTATATACATATATTCAATTTTTAAATTTCTATAATATTTTATTATATATATATTTATATATATATATAATATACAAAATATGTATTTATTTATATATATTATTTTAAATATATTTATATTACAAAAATACATTAAAAAATTATAATTATATATATAATATATATATTATATTATATTACTAAAATACAACAAATTAACATCATGTATATATCTATTTTTTATCGAGATATCAGTTTCTAAACCCCCATGCATATATACTGTACTTTAAACATTAAAACCTTCCTGATGTAATCCCCATATTTGTACCTTATGTGATAAAAATTTTTTTTATTCAGTTCCATAGCAATACGTTTGTTTAAAAAAGAAGTAAATATGTCAAAAAGAGATAAAGGAGAAAAAAATACCTTTTTTTAAGAGTGGGTTTTGTTGCCCGTCTTGCTAACAAAAAACTTTTGGTCAGCCTTCTCCGGTTTTGTTTTTTCTCTCGCATGTGTGTGTGAGAGAGAAGGGGAGAAAGAGAGGGAGAGAGAATAGAGAGAGAGAGAGAGAGAGAGGAGAGAAGGGGAGAGAGAGAGAGAGAGAG
>NW_028234937.1:0-3628 GCF_977035675.1 Penaeus japonicus | reverse complement strand
TTTTTAAATGATTTTAATTCTGAAACCATTATGCATTTTTGCAATTTCATGTTTGATTAACGTTAAGACAAATGCCGATTACATCATTCGGAATATTCATTCTGTTTAATTTTTAAAATGTTGGTACTTTTAAATAATTAATTTAAATGTTTCAAAAATAACCCCTTGGGCCTTTCTTTCAAAAAGGGGTTTAAAGAACGAATATTTTAAAGTCAAAGTTTTGCATTCGATAAGAGTGGAATTGTATAACTAATTTTCTCCTTGTTTTTTGTATCTTATAAAGGAGAAATTTTTAGGTTTTGTCGAAAATCCTTTATATGTCCAGAACACACACCACACAAACAAACACACCCCACAAACAAAAATACAAACACCACACAACCACCCCCAACCACACACACAACACACACAACCAACCCAAAACCACACACATATTATAATATTTTTTAAAAATTTTAAATTTTTTTAATATTAATATAAAATTTATTTATGATTTTATTTTATATATAAAAAATTAATATATTATATACATTTAAATATTTATATAAAAATCATTCATATTTTACTTTTAATTTAATATATTATATAATTTTAAAATTTATATATATATAATTTATATTTATTTACTGTATATATTATTTTTTTTATATATATATTATAAATTTATATATATTATTTTTAATATTTTAATATATATCTTTATAATATAAATTTATTATTATTTTAAATTTTTAATATATTTTTAGATATATTAATTTTTAAAAATTGTATATATTTTTATATATATTTATTTATTTTTAAATATTATATTATTAATTAATATATTATATTTATTTTTATATTTTTAAATTTAAATTATATTTAAATTTTTTTTTTTTTATAATATTAATTTATAAAAAACACATAAAACCACAATATTTTATATTAAGTTATACTATCTATTATCTATCAACTTTTTGTATTTGTATATAGGTTTTATCATCTTTTATTATTTATTAATTATCTATCCTCTCTCTCTCTCTCTTCTTCTCCTCTCCTCTTATCTTTATCTATCTATTTCTTTATCTATATAATGTAAAAATTTTATTTATATATTAAAAAAATTTATTATATATATATAAAATAGACTTTTTTACATTTTTAAATAATATATATATATATTTTTTTAAATATATTATATTATATATATATCCCTTTATGTTTAAATTAAACAATATCATATAATTTTTATATTTTATAATATATATATATATTTATATAAAATATATTATATATGCTATGTTAATATTTTTTATATTTTTTTTAAATAAAAAATTTATATAATAATATATATAATATATACATATCTTTATTTAAATATATATTTATTTTAAAATAAAATTTATTATATATTAAAAATTTTTTAAAATTTATTTATTATAATATACATTATATAATAAAATATATATATTATATTATATATTTAAAATATTAATATTATTTTATATATATATATATGTGTGGTGTGTGTGTGTATGTGGGTGTGTGGTGTGTTTTTGTGAGTGTGTTGTGTGTTATGTGTATTTTAATAATATAAATATATATATAATATATATATATATATTAATATTAATATATATATATATATTAAATTTTAACCACACCACCCCCAACACACAACACCAACCAAACACATATATATTTATATTATAATATATATATATATATATATAAAATATATATGTATTTTGTTTTTATAGTATATTATTTATATTATATATATATAATTATTTATTTAAGAGGAGAGAGAGAAGAGGGGGAGAGAGAGAAGATAGATGTAGTAGTAGTATGATTTGGGATTAAAGTTCTTCGGTTTTCGTTGTTTATGAAATTAATCTGGGTCTTGTGATTTCTTGGCTCTCCCCCCGTGATTTTTTGTTTTCTGTTTTGGCTGCTGTATGATGGGATAAAGAAAAGGAAGTTTGGGGTTTTTTTTTTAAAGCAAATTCTACATCGAATACCACTATGCGAGGTAACACCAGAAATTTGCACGCACACTATTTAATCAATTAACCGACATGCTCACTGCTTAATATGGTACGCATGTTAACGAGTACTTATTAAAGACTAAAAACAAAATTTTTCACAACCCGGGGGCACAGTATCATAATGGAATTAACACCCTTTTAAGGTTAAGGGTTTTGGCAAAATCTTAATAGCCAATAAGGCGCAGGCCAAGGGATCGTGCCTAGCCTTTGACTACCTTTGAAGGTGGTATGCCCGACCTACGCGAGGTCATCCATTTATTTGTCCCGAATTCCCTTGGTTTCACGCAAGGGGCGCGGCGACCCCTTTTCCCTAAACCCATGTTTCCATATTTATGCCTTTTGCAAAAGGGCAAATAAGTTCGAAAATCGTACACCAAATGTGGATGAAAAACACGTCGCAGATTCGCACTCGTTTAGCATTAGCCGGTTTGCCCATTAACATACAATTTTATACACACAAAACACAACACACACACACACACACACACAACCACACACACACACAAAAATATATATAATATTATATATAAATATATAATATATAATAATAATATGTTTAATAATATATATAATTTTATATATATATAATTTATAATATATTTTATATATAATTTATGTATGCATGATGGTATATAAAATATTTATATTATATATATATATATAAATATTATATATATTAATATATATATATAATATATAAAATTAATAAATATTATATAAAATATATAACTATTATATATAAAATATATATAATATAATATATATACATATGCATGTACAACATATATATATATATATTACAATATATATAATTATATATATATTTATATAATTATATACATATATATATAATATATATTATATAATAATAAAAACATTTTATATATATATTTTATATATATATAAAATTTTTATATTATATATAAAAATATGTATATATACATATATAGAAATACAACACTACTGAAAAATATATAAATATAAATAATATATATAAAAAATAATTTTTTTTTTTAAAATATATAATATAATATATTATATATATCTAAACATATATCTGTGTGTGACTTTCTAAATTTAAATAAAAATGTTAGTAAAATATATATATTAAATATATATATATATATATATATATTATATATTATAATTATTATATGTTGTGTGTGTGTTGTGTTTGGTGTATGTGGGTGTCTGCCTAAGATCCATTTGGCATGGCTGGTCTCCCCTACGTTTTGCAATCTTATTCCCGCCGAACTCATCTATTTTAAAAAGTCCCGAACTCTTTTCCAGGCTCCGGCCCCACCTGCCTTTTTTTCTCCCTTAATTTAACTTTGCTAATTAATTAGATTTATCCCCCTTCACCCTCTGGCTCTTGCCCACCCCCCCCGCCTCCCTTCATTGCACCATTACACCCCCTATTTCTATTTTCCATCGTTTTTTTTTCTCTCTCTCTCTTCCAGGTTCCCCCAACTTGCTCTTGCTTCACTCTGGCCCCAATAAACAGCAAAAGCTCTTAGTCCATGCGATCCCCCCTGACCCGCCTGAATGCTATCCACCCAATTCAATTTTGGGGGTCAGAGTTGGGTCCCTAATGCAGTCCA
>NW_028234936.1:25000-42876 GCF_977035675.1 Penaeus japonicus | reverse complement strand
GACTGTCTGTAAAAACTTCGCTATCATTACTCAAGTACAGTAGATAGGTAAATTCTATGGAGCTAGATGACCCTTTTTGACCATCCGTTGTTTGGCCGTCTGGTCGAGTTGGTTTAATACTGCACTCTCGAGTTTATTCCTGAGGGTGCAGAGATTCGACTCCGGGTTAGGGAGGTATGTCCACACACACACACATCCCACACAGACAAACACACACACATACACACACAATCACACACACACACCCACACACACACATATGACACACACACACACACACACACACACTCACACACACACACACACACACACACACACGTATATATGAGTGTGTGTGTGTGTGTGTGTGTGTGTGTGTGTGTGTGTGTGTGTGTGTGTGTGTGTGCGTGCGCGCGAGCGTTAATGGGCGTGTGCCTGTGTGCCTCTCTGTCTTTCTCTCTTTTCTTACCTAATTTTCCCATCACCAGCCTAGTTCCTCCAACAGAATAAATGGCTTTCTTTTTTCTCTCAACCCCTCAATTTACCGCCGAATTAGCATAAAAAATGCTTGGCACATATTTTTGAGAGGGAATTTCGGCAAGCAAGACAAAAGGCTCTGTCACCCATTTTGTAGTCGCAAGATTAATAACTAACCACTCTGGACGCGAGTACTTTTTTTTTTTCTTTTTGTCGTCTAAGGCAGAAACATTTGTGTAAAAGACGTATGAAGAAATAAAGTATTTGAAAAGAACACATAGAAATTCACAAATTCAAATGCGAAATGAATTTGGTGAATAGCAGTCAGTATAAACTATTTTTTTTTTATCACATCATTGAAAGGGAAGACTATTTTCGTTCACCAAAATTGTAATGTTGTAAAAGATAACTTTCCGATGTTCGACCTTCTCGAATTTCATCACTGCAATAAAATTGAGTAACACATCATAGTCCTCTATTCGACAAACAGTTTAATAAAGTTTACATTCCTGGGGGGGGGGGGGGGGGGGGGGGGGGGGGGGGGGGGGGTCTGAATGTCAGATACTTTACATTCTCAATTAGCAGTGAAATTATATTTTAGATATCATTACCACAATTTGTTTTATATCAAATACAAACGATGAAATGAATATCATGAATAACAATAATGCAGATAGAATGTTATAGAATAGTCCCACCAAAACACAAAAGATTTGAAAGAAGATTGTGGGAACAAAGAAGGAGAGAGAAATGAGATGAAAGAAAACCAAACAAAGGGAGACGAGGTGTGTGCTTAACCTCCAGTGATGTATTCCTTTAGAAAGGTCAACGTCTTTCACAACTGATGTTATCTTGTCTCTTTCCTAACCGAGATTCGTGCGCTTTCACTTTGAGATATGGCGGCTTTGAAGTTCAACCAGCTGGCGAGAGGACGAGGGGGGGTGGGCAAAAAATCGTCTTTTTCATTTCTTGGTTTCATCTTTTCATTTTATTCGTCGACTTCATTTTCATTTTTTTTTCTTTCTGGAGATCAAAGCTTTAAATGTTCAGTCTCTATGGGTGACCGACAAAAATAATACGCATGCTAACATATTTCCGAGCATGAGTCGTGGCATAAAATTCTGGAAATGCTCACTATAACAAAATCTCCTAATGGACCGTACTCACAATGCAATCAGGCAACGATCTCTAATAATCCGATTACTATATTTTTCCTTTTACAGCCGCGTACTTAATAAACTCAAGAGCTTTCTTTCCAAAGCGCTTCTGTTTCACAACATTCTTTTTACTCCCACATTATACTTACTCAATTTCCTACGTTACTGCAGATACATATCCCACGCACAACATGCTGACGACCCTGTGACGAGCTCATGAATACTACGGGACGACCTCGTGACGGCGGTGCATGTCGATAAAATCAACTTACGGCTCTCATGAAACTTGAAGCTTTGAGAGATGCAGCCGTAACTGGGTTTGGTGCAGCGCCGGTAACTCTTTTTCTTCTTTGTGGCGAATACATATCTTGACATTCGCGCGCGCGCGCGCGTGTGTGTGTGTGTGTGTGTGTGTGTTTGTGTGTGCGTGTGTGTGTGTGTGTGTGTGTGTGTGTGTGTGTGTGTGTGTGTGTGTGTGTGTGTGTGTGTGTGTGTGTGTGTGTGTGTGTGTGTGTGTGTGTGTGTGTGCGCGCTTATGTGGATGCATGTGTGTTCATGTATTTTGTACTTATCATATACACATGCTCCTATGTATTATGTATACGAATAATGTAACCTGTAGGCTACAGCTTCCCACACATGCACTCATGAGTCATACACAAACACACATAGACACACACACACACACAAATATTTATAGAAAATTTGCGATAAATGGGTACCTTGCTTCTAATAGTTATTGGATGGATTCCCTTTCTTTCCAATCAGATGACATGTTACCAACCGCGATTTGTGATAATAAAAGAGAAACAAATCTGCTGTAGCATTTTGTTTTTGGCTCTGGATTATTGAATGGGGTTTATTCGGTTCGTTGTTAAAGGAAGATTGATGTGATGATGATGATGATGTGATGTATGATGATGATGATGATGATGATGATGATGATCCTCATCATCATCCATCCTCATCAGATCCTCATTCCATCATCATTATATTCATCAACATCCTCATACTAAAAACAATATGCCACACCAATCAATTGTTTTTCATACGCATTTCTTTTTTTGCCTTTTCGCTATACGGATGGCAATCCTTCTAGTACGTCGATATAACTAAAATTATAGAATATCTGTATTATTATTCCAGAGGATTTTTATGTCGGAAATCTTCAATATCCATCCATACATCCATGGAACATACTATACTTGGCTCCTAACCACTCACAGCTTTTTTTTCTTTTAATTGATTGCATTTGATCTTGCCATACCGACCAAATTAAACAGGTCATCTATTTTATATTGCATTTGCAATATGGGAGGTTTCCATTATAATCACCGAAAATTTTTGCAATATGTATATGTATTCAAGGGCTTCGAGGTAAAACAGGTGCACTTGACAGAACGATAAATTCTACGTAAGGCCTATATCAAATCGTTACATGAAAAATGAACCAATTTCAAAAAAAAGTTGTTCATGTTTTTATTAACTGTGGGTTGACAGTTGCCATATCTGGCCACCTATTAATAGACGCAGTCATTTGAATTTTGGAAAGAGTTTGGAGGAGGCAAGCTGATTTATTGGGAAATAACGGCAGCTTTCATATATGATGGCCTCGTATCGTGGAATACCAATAGTTTATGTCCGGTTTCTCGCGTTACAATTGTTGCCCGAGGTCCTTCATCTCTTCAAAGTGTATTTATATCAATCTAATGAAATGGCGAGCATTTATTGTAAAAAAAACCCATCAAAGGCAATGCCACAAATTTTTCTCTTAAAGTTTGCAATCTCTTATGAAGAAAATATTTGTTTTAAGAAGTAATGATATATTATTCTTTGTAACTAATACCTAAGCATAAACGTAGTTAGGAATGCGAATATCCTTGAAAATGCTATATACTCCGTCCCTTTTTGAAAATAGACGGTATGACCTGTTTTGAGCAAAGCCAATTCTCAATTATACCTCATTACAATGTGATGTGTTTTTTTATAGCTTCAAGTATCATGTGATTTATTCATAACATCAATTCTTCTAAAAAATCTACTAATTCCGGTCCTGTGAGTAGTCTAGGTAAACTGGTCTTGATGTTTTGTTGTACTTGGCACATCGTTTTTCAATCCATCTGTACGCACTTGAGCGTCAAGGATGGAATCATGTTAGAAAATGCTCATAATAATAATGTCTCTTACATAGGAATGTGTGGAAATATAAAATCTAAACTTGATTATCACACGCATACATTATTATTTGCAGTTATAGTCCCATAAAATCAAGTGGCTGATGTTGAGATAGTCCAATACCGAGTAATCTTTGCAAAGCATTGAGACCATCATGAGGTATAAGCATCAAAAACGCAGAGGCCGATTATCTATTCCGCCATCGGGAATTCTGCAGCAGGTGCAGAGACTCGGGTAAATTGAACTCGCTAATTGATGTGACAAATTATGTACTAACAATGTGAAGCAGTTGACTTCTACCTATGTCAACTCATCCACTACAAACAAAGAAATCATGATTAATCTGAGAGTATTTAATTCTACATTGTTCGCGAGATTATCAGTTGCGAGAGAAAAATATTAAAACGATAATGGGCTTCTATTATCTGTAAATTTGTTCACCTGAAGTGAGAAGTTAATAAAGATTTGGAGATACCTAGGAGTGCTGAAAAAAATTTCCTGCCACTTCAGATACATGCAGCGTACTGCAGTATTAAACTTGTATCCTGTGAAATGATTAAACATAGCTTGATGTGAGAGAAAAAAAAGAAAAGAATATCCACTGTTGCTAAATGTGATTGAGCAGTAGTTGCAAGTCTCTCGTCGAATGATCAATAATTATGGGTAAAGACTTCAGGAGTCGTGTATAAAGGGAAAAGTAAACGTCAATGGACAGACTCCTCACTGGCAAATGATCAGTAATCAAACAAGTGCCAGTTCAGGGGATCGAACCTCAAACAAGTACATCTACGTTGCAGTTATATTGATGAAAAATACGCATGCGAGTGTGAGTTCTCACCGACTGTTAATAAAGGACGATCACACACAACACACATATATTTGTTGAATGGAAAGAAGTTAGACCGGAGATTTGGGGATTTCGTGGACACACAAGACACTACATTATATGTATATATATATATTATATATATATACTAAATATATAATATATATATATATATAGTTGTTTATATATACATACATACATACATATATATATATATATATATTATATATTATATATATAGTATATATTATTAGTCTTTATAAATTATATATGTATATAAGTGTGTGTGTGTGTGTGCTGTAGTTTGGTGTGTGTATAGATATATGCTATGTATATGATTATACATATATACTATAAATATATATATTATATATATATATATATATATAAATATATTACATATTATATATATCATATATCATATTTATATATATATATATATATATATATATATCTATATATATATAGGTATGTTATTTGGTTATATATTTATATAGGACGATATACGCTTATATATATATATATTAATATCTATACATATATATACATATATATATATATATATATGATATTATATATCTATATATATTATATATATAATATATAGTTAAATATACATTATGTATGGTGGCGCGCCAAGATGTGTGTGTATGTGTGTATGTTGGATATACAACCATATAGAAGTATAGTATATGTAGTTAATTATTATATATATATATAGTATATGGATATTTGTATATGATTATATACGCTCTAATATCATATATATATATATAGGTATATGTATATATATTATAATATATATATATAAATAATTAGTGATATATTATATATATATAAAGTTATATATCTCCGTTTTATATTGTATATATTATATTTATATATGTATATATATAGACAGTATAGATTGATCGATAAGATAGATATAGATATTGTGATTATATGTATATATGTATATAGTATGTATATAGTGATATATGATATTATAATATATATAATATCTATTAGCTATATGTACGATATTTACTTTTATACATATTTAATATATATATATATATATATAGTTCGCTGCGCATATAATACTATATACTATATATATATATATGTGTATATATATATAGCTTATAGATATTAAATATATATCTATATATTATATATAGTTCTATTACAATATATGTATTATATTAGCATGGCATATATTATCTATATATATTTGTAATAGTATAGTTATATATATATATATTAAGTATATATATATTACCCTATATTTACCTTATGATATATATATATAGATATATATATATTAGAATATCTCGATATATATAATATATCACCTGACATAATTGAATATTTATATATATATATACAATATGTGTATATCTATATATATATATTATATATAGCTACTATATATATAATATATATATATATATATATATATAATATACATATATACATTAACTTATCATATATATGCGATATATTTCATATTCTTTTATTATTATACTGACTATATATATTTTTATACGTATATCCTTGGCTCCACCTTTGATACCACCAGTATATACCATATATTTGATATATAGATATTCATGATATCTCATATACAGGAATTTATGATCATATATATATATATATATATATATATATATATTTTATATATATAGTATATATATATATATACTATGTTATTATGGAGATTATAGAGACGGTCGAGAGGAGAGGAGAGGTGAAGAGGAGAGAGAGGAGAGAAGGGCTTGATGAGATGAGGAGAGAGTGATGTGTGTTTAATATTGTAATCAGTAATATGATATATATGTGATATATATATTATATAGTATATATATATAGTTATATAGTTTAATATGTGATATAGTTTATATATATAATATAAATATATATTGTTCAAAATATATTTATATTTTTATATATATATATATACTATATACCTATATATATATGTTTTATGGTATATATATTATTAATATACATTTATATATATATATATATATATATATAATATTTATTTATGTATGATATATATATACATATATACTACATATATATATATATATCTATATATGTATATATATATATTTATATAGATGTTATTTATATATATATTAATTGGTATGTATATTAGTCTGTGTGTGTTTGTCGTGTGCGTGTTGTGTGTGTGTGTGTGTGTGTTGTGTGTGTGTGGTGTGTATGTGTGTGTGACGGGTTGTTGTGTATGTGTGTATGTGTTTGTGTGTGGATGGTGTGCTTGTGAGTGGTGTGTGATTTGTTGTATATACCTTATATATATATATTATAAGGATATGTGAAATAATATTATATATATAACTAGGCACTATATATTAGGTTTATATATATGGAAAATTATATAGTTTGATTTAGTGATATATATATCTAGTAAGAACTATATTATATATCTATATATATAAGAATATATACGATTATTGTTGTTATACATATATACAAACCTTATACACACATACACACACACTCACACACACACACACACACATATATATATATATATGATATATATATATATATATATAATATTATATATATATATATATATATGTTATATTTATATATATATTATATATATATATACGCAGTATAATTATGTAATATATCATATATACTTATATATATATATATTATATATATAAATATATATATATATATATTAATATATATATATATATTATTTTTTTAATATTAGTATATAGTAACTTATATATGTCTGTATAATGAAATCTATATCGTTATATATATATATGTCTATAAATAAATATAAATATATCTATAAAAATCGAGCTATATATATATATATATATATATATAAATATACATATATACTTATCAATATATATATATAAATCTATCCATTAGTGAGTTATAGGTATCACAATTATATATAAAATAAGTAATACTTTATATCAATATTAATATATATATTTATATAAAAATATATATATACGATATCATATATAGCTATAGATAAAATTATACATCCATATATATATATATATTAATTAATATATTTATATATCATATATATGTATAGTTTAAATATATATTATATACTTAATTATATTATATATATAGTTTATATATATATATATATATATATATAATATATATAGATGTGTGTATATATGTTATATGTATTCATATATATATTTATATATATTTATATATTTATATTATATATATATATATATATATAAATAAATATATATTTTCATATAAATATATATATATATATACATAAATATAATATACTATATTATATATATTTTACATATATAACTATATATATATATATATATGACAAAAATAATATACATAGCACTAACTATATATTACTGTATGTAAATTGTTATATATAAATAACTACAAGATATAATACTATAACATATATAGCCTCAATAAATATATTTCACTATATACATTTTATATTATAACTAAAAAAAATATATAATATATTATTATATAATTCCAATATATACATTTATATATACTATATTATTAATACGCTGATATATATTATATATAATAATATATATATATTGAGTATATATCTGTGTTTGTGTATAAATATTAATCACAGCACACAGAACACCCAAACTCACACACACACTCTCAATCAAACACAAACACACTCACTCACACACACAAACTTTCCGCACTCTGTGTAGTGTGTAGTGATGTAGTGTATGTCATAGTGATGTGAGTGTGTGTACAAGTGTGTGTATGTGTGAAATGTGTGTGTGTGAGTGTGTTTGTTGAGTGTGCCAGTGAAATAATTCTGTATATGATACATAGATACGTTAAATAGATCGCAATATACATGCACCGATTTTTTTCTGGTATATATGAGCATTTATTTCCAGCATTCTTACCAGATCTATAGAACTTTATTCTAGCTTAGATCTATAAATTATTATATATATATATTATATATAATTATATATATATATATATATATATATATCTATTACGATATATATGCATAGCTAGTATCATATTATGTATAGAGTAGTATATATAAATATATATATATAACTAGTATAAATATATATGAATGAATATCATATATATATATATACCCATATTATCATATATAACCCCATATATATGTACTAATAGTATATATATTAATACTAACTCTATATATTATATATATATAAATATAAATATTATCACTATAATGTGTGTGTGGTAAATGTATCTCAATCAGATATATCTCATATTCTATATATACTATATATATGATAAATATGATATATAGTATATAACGATACTATATATATGATATAATATCTCGTTGTGATTGTTCTTGTGTGGTGGTGAAGCTGAATGTGAGTGTGTGTTATGTGTAGGAGAGTGTGGTTGTTGTGTGTTGTGTTGTATGTTTGTGGTGTAGTGAGTGTGTGAGTGATGTGTGCCATATCTATCATGGTATATATATATATATATATATAGTCGATATATATAATCATATTGTCATCTACATCATATAGTATATATATATATGATATTGAGCATATAGTAACTATATAAATATATATATATTACTAGCTATTTATATATATATACAATTTTTTCAGATAGGATAACATATAATATATATTATATTTATATGTCATATATAAATATATATATATATCAACTATATATATACTACATAAATACATATGTAGTATATATATGATATAACTAGCTATATATATATATATATATATATATATATATCAGTATATATATCATCTATTTCTATAATATATATATATATATATATATATTGATATATATACATCCAGTATAGTTATATATATAGTACTATATATACTGACACCCCACACACAGACACACACACACCCACACTACACTCACACATGAATTATATATATATATAATAGGATATTTCTATATGATATATAACTAATATATATATGCTATGATATGGTGTATATAGTGTAGTATATATAGTATAATGGTAAAGTGAGTAAAATTATATATATAATATATATTGATAGTATTATATATATATACTTATATAACTACTATATATATATCATATATCATGTATAGTTATAGTATATATATAGTATAGTGGATATATATCATATAACACTGTATATATAATATATCAGTATTAATATATATAACTATAATATAATATATATATATTATAATATAATGGTATAATATATATACATTCAGACAGTGACAGACAATGTATGCATGTAATGTATATATATATATATATATAATTATATATACTAGTATATACACAGTAATTACATATACATATATATATATTATATATATATATAGTATATACTATTATATATGTTATATATATATATATTTAGCTCATTATATATATATGTATAGCATATATACTTATATATATATCATATATATATAGTATGTATATAACCTATATTACATATTAACATCTATATATATATATTGCCAAAATTTCTATAATCTCTAATAATCTATAAAACTCACTAACACTATATAAAATTGAAACTCAACCTTTATCAATTAAATATATATATATATCAATATATATATATATATATATTATATATATATATTATATGATGTGAGTATCTCAGTACGTATATATATATATATCAATAATATATATATTTCTCCCCATATGAGCTAACTATACACATATGATACGCTTCACACACATATATATATATCAATATACTACATTACACAATCCATATATCATCTATCACTCACACCGCTCTCACAAGATTTGAGTAGTATGACTGTCTTTATTAGTTAGCGTAATCGAATGCAATTTAATTCATGTTCATTCATTTTTGCTGCTCATCATTAGTCCCTAACGTACATTCAACCATCCGAAAACGTTCTTCTTCTGTTCCTTATCACACATTACCAACGATCCGCGACTCACCTTCACAATTTTACAAAGTACACGTAGATTTTGGATTCGATCGCCATCAGCTTTTCAAACGTTTTAATAAATACAGAGAGAGTGAGAGAG
The DNA here is from genome assembly GCF_977035675.1 of Penaeus japonicus. NCBI lineage: Eukaryota > Metazoa > Arthropoda > Malacostraca > Decapoda > Penaeidae > Penaeus > Penaeus japonicus. The sequence continues at coordinate 32,210 of NW_028234936.1, read as the reverse complement.
AGAGAGAGAGAGAGAGAGAGAGAGAGGAGAGAGAGAGAGAGAGAGAGAGAAGAGTAGTAGAGAGAGAGAGAGAGAGAGAGAGTAATGGCACTCAAACAAAATAATTTAATCGTGTGCATTTCTCACTGCACGCCATATACGAGTCTGTACTTAATCTTTACATCTGATATAAAGTGGCACTAGCTTGTTTTCCTTATTCTTATCCTTCTTAAAGGTATGGGTAATTCGTGAAGAGCGAGAAAAATCCTTTTTTACTTTCCCGTGATTTCGCACCTGGTCCTTGCCCAAAATTTTTGTTGGCTAGAGCTCATGGGTTCTGATTCAAGACTATCTTTTTTTTATCCTTATGCTGCAGACTTTTATGCATCCACTCACCAAAATTGGATTCGAAAGACAAAACTGAATCGTTTCCTTATGAATGTTTTGTAATCTAGCTCACAAAACAGACGAGAGAAGAATCACCGATGTTAGTGTCTCCCAGTAGCCAATGACATGAGGGCTTACTTTTGTCCAAGATTGTGTGAAGTATTGCTACTGTGTCGAGCATTATAAATATTCTTTAACTTGAAAAGGCACGCATGATCTAGTCCATAGAAATACAGAACAATAGTCAATTTTATGTACCTGGGCAAATACTCCATACCCAACTCGCTACCCCCTTCTACCAGGGCTCAGAGGTTCAGGATTCTGAACTAAAACACTAATAATGGCATTCCGTGTAATAGTGAGCCTTGTGTTTTTACAAGCTGTAAAAAGATATTCTTTACATCATCTTAAATAACCTTGGCTCACGAATCAATTTAATGTTACCAGAAAAGACTGTTTTTGTTTAAATGAAACTTATAAACCTCATGACTTTGTTAAAACAGTTTTTTTTTTTAATCCAGCCTGTGATCCTTACATTGAGAGAAAAAAAATATCTTGCACTCATTGACCCCGGTATTTAATTTGTCTAGGTTCGATGGATTCAACTTCACCAAGGAATATTCTATATACTTCAAGGAAAATATAGGAACAAAGAACACAAATACAAAGTTAGGCCTACTAATCCAGCCTAATATCGCTACTGAGAAAGTATGGGATTCTGGAAATTGTGCAGAAACTTTCTTTAACCATTCGAATTTCCTTAGATAGCCGCCCCCCCCCGTAGTTTTTCAAATCACACACCAAACTACATATAAGGAACGTCAAAATCCCACTCCCCACATCGCGGTGCTCTTCGCAGCTGAGGGCGGCCCCTTTTTCGCCGCCACGTTGTTCGTCATGCTATAAGAGGATTCCTAGTGATCCAGGACGTGAAAGAGGCGGCGGGCGTGGTCTTAATCCTCTTGCCAAGCAGTGTGTATAGCAAATAAAGGAACGACTAAATGAAAGTAATATTTTCAATGAATCCCGTCGACAATATTTGATCAAACAAACGCCCTGCTTCACTCTCTCGTCTCTCCTCTCCTTTCATTCTCTCCTCTCATTTCTCTCTCTCTCATCTCTCTCTTCTCTTTCTCTCCTCATCTCTCTATCTCTCTCTCTCTCTTCTCTCTCTCTCTCTCCGTCCTCTCTCTCTCTCTCTCACTCTGCCTCTCTCTCTCTCTCTCGTCTCTCTCTCCTCGTCACTCTTTTTCTCTCTCTTTCCCTCTCTCACTCAGGACATCTCGAACTACCTCTCTCTGTCTTCTCTCTCTCTCTCTTAACTTTTCTCTCGTTGCCTCTCTCTCTCTCTTTCTCTCTCTTCGTCTCTTCTCTCTCGTCGCTCCTCGTTGTATGGTTTCTTAGTCCTTCTTTCTTCTCATCTACTACCAAAAAGTCTCACTCACTCTCTTTTCCTTTTCCTCGCGTACTCTCATATCTCACACACACTCACTCTCTCTCTCTCTCTATCCCTCTCTCTCTCATCTCTCTCATCACTCACTCACAATCTTCATATCTCATCTCTCTCACTCTCTGTCGTCGTCTCTCTGTCTGCATGTTTAGTCTCTTCTCCCTCGTCCCCCTGCCTCTCTGCGTCCTGTCTTTCCGCGCTCGTCGAGCCTCTCGTGCTCTCTTCCACATCCTCTCAACTCTCTACCTCATCTCTCTCTCATCTCCATGAACTCTCATCTCAATCTCCCTCATCTCGCTCTACTCTCTCTCGTTCTCTCTCTCTCTCATTACGATCTAATGTTATTCAATGGAAGTAAACAGATTCTAAATACATCACCCAAATAACCTTCATACTTCACAGAATACGACTACAAGAACGAATCAAACAATTACAAGGAAACGAATAACCCCCCAAACCTGCAGGAAAACCTTATACACAAATAACTGACTTTGAGATGATAAAGCCATTCAACTTTCTCGTGAGGCACGACATATAGACAAATGCTTCCACCTTTTATGGGAAAAAATTTTAAAAAAATTACATTCCCCAGTCACTTGACGACACATACTTTCTACTTACTAGAGAAATCATAAAGGTCAATAAATATATTTTCTAACATTTTATCTTCTTCAGTTCATTCTTCCTAGACTGGCTTGTTTAATCGATTTTAAACACGTTATCAGTTGTTTTAAAAAATCGAATAAAACAAGCTGTAGTAGTCCAACACACAAACCGTGGGATCCACTCACCTATAAGAGCTTAGCACAGCAGAGGAAAAGAGGAAACAGAAAATCAAGCCGAGTGTTTTTACCTAGGAGGCGCACCAGCGACACATGAGGACTCTGGGATTACGGAAAGCTCCTCAGATAGAGCGAGACGTGAAGCGACGAGACTGCTGTCACAGGACGAGGAAGCACGAGAACATCCCGAACGAGGCTTAGGCGGAGGCAGTGTCTCCTCTTGTCTCACCTCGATCACAATGGAATGGAGCTTACGAGAATAGAGCGAGGGATTGTGTGCACGGGGAGGCCTTAGAAGATGGCGGGCGGCGAACGTTAACATGTGACCAAACTTTCTTTCGCTGTTTTTACGAGCTAGTCTTTTTTACGGGCGTCTGGGGTAATACAGATAAGAGATTATCAATATATAATCCAGCATACAAATACTAGCTAAAAACAAAAAGTGAGTCGAAGCGACGACCAGACGGAGAACTATACAATAAGTGCGTCCAAGAAAAAAAAAGGACGAGAGTAAAGAAGAGATTGGGTGGACGGAGAGAAAATGTTCATCTACGATGGGCGCAACTAGGTGTTTGCATTTTGGATGCAAGGTATGAATTTGAGTGAGGTAAACGCAACATGAAAGCCGTCGTTTACATGCACTCTAGGGAGAAAATATTAAATTGATTTCAATATGGCAGGCTAATGATGGGGATTGCGCCAGCGGTTTTGGGCGAATTTTGATAAGCTTGAAGGTCTTTTCTAGAGTTAGATACCCTTCTACCTTTGCTTGGCTATATATATATATATATATTTATATTTTATTATATATATATATAAATTATATTATATTTATATATATATATTATATATATATGTGTGTGTGTGTGTGTGTGTGTGTGTGTGTGTGTGTGTGTGTGTGTGTATGTATATATATATATAATATATATATATATATATATATATATATATATATACATATATATTTACCTATACATACATACATACATATATATATATATATATATATAATATATTATATATATATATATATATATATATTATATTTTATATATATATAATATATATATACATACATATACATACTCATACATACATACATGCATACACACACACACACACACACACACACCCACATACCACACACACACACACACACACACCACACACACACACACACACAACATATATATATATATATAATAATATATATATATATATATATATATATATTTTATATATGTGTGTGTGTGTGTGTGTGTTTGTGTGTGTGTGTGTGTGTCATACACACACACACCACACACACACACACAGATATATATATTTATATATTATATATTATAATATATTATATATATATATATATATATTATATATATATAGCTTGTGTGTGTGTGTGTGTGTGTGTGTGTGTGTGTGTGTGGTGTGTGTGTGTGTTGACACCCATACACACACACACACACACACACACACACACACACACACAGATATATATCTATATATATAAATATATATATATATATATACATATATATATATATGTATGTGTGTGTGTGTGTGTGTGTTTTGTGTGTGTGTGTGTGTGTGTGTGCGTGTGTGTGCGTGGTGGTGACACGTGCTTTTGAACTTCTTGACTGAATTGGAGTAGATTTTATTTTTTTTTTATCTTTTTTTTTTTTTTTGGGGGTGTGATTGTGTTCCTATCTAGATAGTTTGATAATGATAAAATGTAGTAATACGACTAACAGCAATAACAAAACCAGTGATGATTTAATAATAGGATAAAAATAATAACAATTAATTATAAAAAAAATATTTTTTTTTCCCTCATTCACACATTTTCTCTCTCACTCTCTCTCTTTCTCTTCTCTCTCACTCTCTCTCTCTCTCTCCTCTCTCTCTCTCTCTCTCTCTCTCTCTCTCTCTTTCTCGCAACTTATCGGGTGCAATAAATCACAAAATCTCGTTTCATCATGTAAAGGGAAGCTCCTGAAGTTACGCCGGTTTCCCCTTTTATTCGACCTTTAAAAACCAAGGATGAAATTAAAAAAGAATAAAAATAGGAAAGGAAAACTATGTATCCCGTTCTTTTTGTATCCTTTTAAACAATAGGGTTAAACCCCACGACACATACAGCGACATCCAACTCTTCCCTAAGCTTCGTTAAGCAGGGAAAATTTATACTGTATACTGGAACTTGGGCTCTTTTTTTCTTGGATCTTTGAATTTAATTCTTAAAGGAGATTGTTTAAAGACTTCAATTGATATTCACCCACATGCTCCCTTGTTTTAAGGCTTCACTTTTACTTCCGCCCAGTTATTGTTTTGTTCCTTACCTTTAAGTGTGACTGAGGTAGATAGGGGAAACTGCTTTTTTCCCAAAGACAATTTAGCATTGATATTCTACAAGTTAATAATACATATACTTTGGGGTGGGGGCAGAAGTATACATATTAGCAAGTATTTGCTGGGTAGCATTAATCCGCTATTTGGATTGGAGACTTTATAACTAAAATTTGATGTAAATGTTTGCGTGCATATTACGGGCAATATCTAATAATGTGCTTCCGGGGGGTTAGAAATGGGCTCACCTACTACTAAAATTAATAATTCGGTTAAAATTAGTGGAAAATGTTACATAATAAAAACAAACTCAAAAACTCTATGAGTAAAAAAAGATGATTAATGTCTATTTATGTAAAGGAAACATAACGAGGGGTTTAAATCATAAAACGTTTTTCAGATCATACGTATTGCGCTTCAGAATTTTTCATATGCATTTATCTCATCGTTATGACAAATCAGGGGGTTTTCATTTCGAGAAATTTGTTTTTCTGCAATCAGATTTATTGTTCCCGCTCTGCCTTTTTACTCGTTTTTCAATTTTGCATGTTGCATATTTGAGGGAGTTACATATCTGAAGAGTTGCATATCTCATGCACTTCGGGAAAAAAAGTTCGTTTAGCATTAACTATGTAATATCTTCAATAACGGGAAAGCAACCCTTTAATGAGATTGATTGATTACTTTCCAATATTCAGCTTTTTAAGATTAAGATTTAAAGTGGGTATTCCCCCGCTTCAAAGGTTTCTTTTCTTCTGTTATTTGTTTTTTCATAATAGAACTCAATCCATCCTGTAAGTCATAAGTCAAACCAGTCAGTCAATCAGTCAAAAAGTAATAAATATGATACTGTCGATGTTAAGCATACCGGAGAGGGGGGAAATTTTTTGAAGAGGCGAAAAAAATAATTGGTTCCCCAAAAGATTGGCATTAGAAAATGCTCCATAAAATCCTATAATTTGGGCGCAAGTCCAGACCTGGAAGAGGCTGAAGCTTAAGAGAAGCTTGTGCCGGGCGAACTTCTCCGAAAATGGAGAGGTAAGAAATTCTTTTGATTTTTATTTCTCGGGTCTTTTGGTTTGGGCGATTTCTTTTTGTTGTTTTGGTGGTCCTAACCAACTTAAAGTAAATAGGAAAAATTAAGAGATTTTTTTTGTCAGAATTTATCCGTTTTGATTTAAATTTAACTAGCGTGCGTTTTAGGCTGTGGGAAGAGATTTATCATACGTTTCTTGGATATTATGTGAATTAACTTGGAAATTTGTTGTTTTCAAAATTCCCATTCTGTTCAAGAAAGTGAGTCCCTGCCCTGGTTTCCAGTTAGAACTAAATAGGAAAACTAGAGAAAATGATATATAGTACTACTGCTACCATTATTATTATAAGCATCATTATTTTCAAATCGTGGTACATTACCGAAGTCGTAGTAGCAAATGTGATTTAATGTTTTGTTAATTTCATTTTTACTGATAATGAAAGTAGCAGCTTTAATCGAACGAAGTGCTGGAATCATTGTTTGTAAACATATTATTATTAAAGCTATCAAGATGATGATGAATTAACAGGGAAGCCAATACCCAGTGATGATGTTGTTGATGAAATTTACATAAAAATTAAAATAGGAAAAAGCATTTGGTTGCAATTTATCTTCAGGTCTGTAGTTTTTATTCCTTCCGGAATAGTTTATTGTGACCCCCCCACAAAAAAAAAAAAAAAAAAAATCTTTATTATAAGATATTCGACCTTTCAGTCAGAAAACTCGTTTTCCCGGGGGCAGCCTTGGGGACGCATTAGTATCTCGTTTCCTAGAGTTTCGTCTCTCAGTCTCGTGGATATGCCGCATGAGGTGAATTGTCTAACGTGCAGAACCAGGCAAGGGAATAGGGTTTAAATGAGCGGCAATGAGACGCGACGCGGTTTGCAAGAGTAAATTAAAATTTTGTGTAAGCTAATGATGCCCTTAGTGAGATCGAGTTTACTCTGTGGTAACTGTATATTGTACCATTAGTGAGGCGGGAACATGTCGCTTACTACTGCACAACCCGTATGGTTTCACAGATCATTATCCTGTGGGATATATTTGATAATAAAGGGAAAGGGGTTTAGGAACCAGTGAAAGGGTTCACACCATACCCACACTTATCTCTCTCTCTCGCTCTCTCTTCCTCTCTCTTTATATTTTATATATTTATATATATATATTATATATGTATGTTTATATATATATACATAATTTTATCTATTAATATATATATATATATATTTATAT
>NW_028234936.1:5000-20000 GCF_977035675.1 Penaeus japonicus | reverse complement strand
TAGCTGCTAAACCAGAAAGTATCAATTCAATGAGATCTTGTTTGTTAAGGAGATTTTGTGATTTACACTCTCAAAAGCTTTGGGAAGATCACATAATTAGTAAAAAATTTACCGATTTTTGTCTATGTTATCATAAATTTTATCATTATCTGTAATAACTTGTTTCAGTGGATAACCTATTTAAAGCCTGTTGTGTTTTAGATAATAGGTTATTGTCTCCAGAAACTCGTTCGTGATTTGATCTACAATTTCTCAAGATCTTTAGATAGTACAGGGTTTATTGTAATAGGGCGGTAAATTTATTCACGTCGTCTATATCTCCCGATTTGAAATTGGTGTTACTAATCCATGTTAACAAAGCGACGAAAAAAAAAGTGATCCCCAAGGAAGTGTTAATTATGGACGCAGGATAAGTGCGGTTGCTGGTTCGACTATCCTGAATAAAGCGCAAAGCAATACCGTCTGCTCCTACAGAAATTGTGTTCGAGTAGATGTTTGGATTACTAGGATAATAGTCTCCACATCAACTGGCTGTGTCTGCAAGATATAAAAGTAGGCATAGTCTGATCTAAAATTGTTGTATTTTGAGCATTGTTGGGTTCATAAGTTATTTTCTATTATTGAAAAAAAAGTTAAAATGCTCTGTCCTTTGGTAGAATTTGTCGATTTTTCAGTGTTTGTGTGTGTCTGTTAGGTACTATTGATTTAATATTTTCATATTTTATCCGATGTTTATACATTCTAAAATCTATTCTGAAATAATTTGTTTTGCACTTTTGTATTAACTGTTTAACATTTTCTTTTTTACTTTTTAATCGCATTAAGGGTGGCGTAATTTTGTTATTTTTGTTACTTTGGGGGGCATTATTTCTGTCTTTAATAGTCCTCTTGATGTTGTCATCTATCCTTGGAGTAACTGATATGGATTTTAAATCACTTCCGTGAGGATAGTACCTGCTTGCTACATATCTGATAATAAGAACTATCTAAAGTGCGTCGACTCGTTAAGATTCTGTTTGAGCTCGATGGAGTGATTGATGGTTATACTTGTTAATGTCACGGGAACTGTTTTGTTATCGGTGTTCGCTTTGGTTTTTTATATTTTAATGGTTTGAGAGGAGACGTTCATGGTCAGCAATATGACACGGGCTGACATCCGTATGAATGGATATTTCTGACTGTTAGTTAGTATTATATCGATAAGGATGAGGTGTTTTTGTGGTACGTGTAGGTTGTAATTTATTTTTCTTTATTATCTTAGCTAATATATCATTAGCATTTAGTTCAAATCATCAATAAATCACCTAAAATAAAGGTGGTTTTATTTTTCAGGACATTTCTCTAGAACTTGTTCTATGTATTCAAAAGATTCTGAATTGCATGGGGATGCTATCGACATCGCCAATAATATGGAAGGAAGGCATATTACTCTGTACGGTAAACCCACGGCAGTATTATTACACTGTGTAGGAGACATCAAGTACAATTAAGACGATAAGTGGGGGTATTCAGGGCCCCACTCTTATATGATTTCCAGTCATGATAATGGCCCTCATTCCCAGAAGTGAAAAGAGCCCTAGTTCACGGCGGCCGTCAGGATCACTCTGGAGTAAGGGGCTATAAATATCAAATTAGACTAGCGCTTCAGAGGGATGAATCTTTGCACATACAATATTCGGACTATGAAACAGAATTGATTCTTTGACACTCCTTGAGGAACTTTCATTTATTAACATGGGATATTGTAGGACTTTTCGAAAGTTAGAAGACTAGGCGAAGAGCAGAAAATTTATAAAATGGTGGACACTCACTAATTGGAAGAGGTAAAACCCCTGAATAGCAAGACAAGAATTTAGTAAGTAGGTTTTCTTAGTTGCAACAAGCACCTCCAAAAGAATTTCGGAATTCTACATATGTGACGAGAAGGTTGCTTCTGTAATACTGAAACTAAATAACAATTATAACTACAAATGCTCCTAACGGCAGTCATAGTGATGAGGAGATAGAGAGCTTCTATGAGATGTGCAAGCAGCTGCGATAGAGCAAAGCCTATTTTTTATGAATATGGGCGAACTTTAATGCCAAGATAAAAACAAAGGAAAATGGGGGAAACATTGAATAGGGGGGGAAACCAGATAATGAGCGTGGGCAAAGACTAATAGAACTCACTGAAGGTCCATCCTTAAAAATTATGAATACATTCTTGAAAAGAGACCCGGGAGGAAAATTGACTTAAATCCCCTTCTGCATTAAAAAACGAAACTGAATTTATAATCACAATGGGCGCAATTGCGTTCAAGACGTAAAAGCGTTAGCCTCTCGTTAATTCTAATTAACATAAAGATATAGGCGACGGAATACAGTATTACATCGAAACATAAATACTCAGCTCTCGAAGACGATCTTGACATAGACAAATGAACGACCAATTCAGTGAGCTATTAAAGGACGCTTGCCTGAAATAGGCGGTAAAGACGAAAAAAGAATAGTTCCGTAAGCTTTTGATAGAGACAACCAAAGGCCTATGGAAACAGTGTAAGTTATGAAAATAACAATCATCAGAGACAAAATAGAATCGCAGAGCTTCATAAGCGATAAACAAGAAGAAGAGAGATGGGCGACAAATTTAACATATTGAAAAAATGAATGAAGCTTGCTTTCAGGAACAGCCTTAGGAAACAAACGTGGAGACTTGAAATAGGGAAACACCAATGCAAAACACCCGAGAAACCCAATGGAGAGGTGACATACATAAAAAATGAAATTAATCAACGTGATAGAAGACTTCTATTGTGGACTTATACCACTCACAATTACACATACAGTGACAAACAAACCAATTGGAGTCGTCCCAAAACATTACTGTAGAGGAAGTAAAAGGGCACTAAAAAAGGCATGAAAAGAGGAAAAGACCAGAGGATGGCTTAGTGTAGATTTTATTAAAGATAGCGGCGAGGAATTGTGGCACTGAAATTGGACCAATCTTTTTTAACAAATGTTAAGCGTCGGTCAGAACTCCAAAATCCTAGAAAAACGCAATATAATTTTAATACATAAAAATGGGAGTAACACAAAAGACTTAAAAAAATCTAACGACCTATAAGCTTCTTTCAGTAATCTATAAACTGTTCACAAAAAATCTTCACAGCCGTATCACGATACATTTTATTCAAAACAACCAGGATTCTCAATTACAGGACCATATCCACACGCTAATCCAAATATGAGAGAAAAACAAACGAATATAGGAAGCCCTGTGTTGCATTCGTAGATTTCGAAAAGTGCATTCGACTCGGTACAGATAGTTGCAGTACTAGAAAGCTATTCGTAAACAAGGAGTAGGGAATTAGATATTGCAGATTATTAGAGAAAAATATATATAGATGGTACCAGCGACCTAGGCCCCACCCCCCCCCCCCAACCCTATCAAAATACACACAGAAAACACTAAAATACAAATAAAAAAGGGTGTTAGACAAGGCTTAGCGGAAGTATTCAAGATATATATATATATATGTTTATATAGTATATATTTATAATTATATATACAAAATATATATATATATATAAATATAGATTTATATTTATTACATATATATAAGTATTTATATATATATATATATTATATATATTATTTATTATTTTATAATATATATATATATTTATATATATATATATGTATTGATATACATATATATTATATATTTGTTATATATATATTTATATATATTATTAAATATTTAATATTTATATATATATATATATATTTACATTTATAAAAACAAAAAAAAATATAATTATATATAAAATATATATTTTTTATATATATAATATATTATATATATATATATATAAATATATATAACATTATACATATATTTAAATTATATATTTATAAATATTATATATATTAATTTTATTAAATAGATAATATTATATATATATATATATAAAAAAACATATAGTTATATATATATATATAAAATATATATATAATATATAAAAATTATATATATATATATATATATATATAAAAAAATATATTAATATATATAAAAAAATTATCAATTTTAAAATAATAAATTTAAAAAAAAAAATTCTTTTTCTTTAATATAAAACACACACACAATTATTTATATATATATATATATATTTTATATTTAAATATATATTATTCAATTTATATATATATATATATGTATATAGAATATATATTTTTTATTTTTATTTTTTTTTTTTATAAAAAAAATATTAATATTGTTTATAATATATATATATATATATTTTTATATATATATATATATATATTATATATAATATATATATGTTTATTTTAATAGATATATATATATATATATATATATATATATAATATTTATAATATATTTTAAATATAAAAATATTTTATTAATATATAATATTTTTTATATATTTAATATATTATATAATATTTATATATATTTAGTCTATATATATATATTATATTTATATATATATATATATTATTATATATATATAATTATATAATTAAATATTATACAAAACATATATATATTATTATATAATATATATATATATATATAATTTATATAACAATATATGTAATATACATTTGCATACATATATTGTGTGTGTGTGTGGTGTGTGTGTGTGTTTGTGTGTGTGGTGTGAGTTTTTGTTTGGTTTTGTGTGTGGATGTTTTTGTGTGTGTTTTTTTGGGGCGTGTGTGTGGGTGGGAGGGGGTACGTTTTGTTTGTGTTGCATGATTTTTTGTGTATTGTGTGCATGTGTGTTTACTTGTTTGTGTTCTTTGCGTCTGTTCGCGAGTTATTTGTGCCTTGTGCGTGCACATGATTGTGTTCATTTTGGGAATTCTACAAACTTTGTCAAGGGTCACTTTCATATCAAATAAATTTTTTAAATTATATCGCAATGTCGATTAGACACCCAGTCACTTTTTTCCCAGTACAGGAGAAATACTATTATATTATCTGCATCCATATATTTCGCTTATATTTAATAATTTAAAGAAATTCCTTATATTTTCAATTATCTCACACGGGCCCCAATGACAATTTAAATTAATCCTATGCAGCAAAAACAACCGTTCAAATTTAAAAACGCTCTGCATTTTCATGATAATTTAATCGGCAAGATACAGATTTGACCTCGCCATGCATTGTGCAGGCGATATTAAATTGCAGAAAAAAAATCAAAAATCCATTTGCCTTTCATGCACTTACCACGTGTATGAATGGCTGTTGTCTGAAAAGGGTTTCAAAACAAATGAATGTGCTATGAGTGGGGGGCTAAATTTGGCTTACTTTTTGACGGTAAAAGCTATCTTGTGATATATAACCGCAAATATGGGCTTGTTTATCAACCATCTGATAAAAATAGAAGCACAAGTAATTTGGGATAAGAATATTTGTCTGATCGTCCTTTGTTTCCAATTCCCACTCTAAAATTTTCAGACATACCTAAATGCATGTGTTTGTATATGTCCTTTTTTATTCTGAATATAATATATATATATATATATATTTTATATATATATATATATATATGTATATATATAATTTTTATACATAAAATATTTATTAATATATATATATATATATATTATTATATTTTAAATTTTTATATATTATATATTTTATATTTTTATATATATATATATATATATAAATATATTTTACACAAAATATATATTTATATATCTATATATTTATAAATTATTATATATTAATATATATATATTTTATATATATATATATATATATATATATATTAAAATATAATATATTATATTATATAATTTATTTATATATATATAAATATATATTTTTTATATATAATATATATTATATATATATATATTAATATATATATACACACACACAAAATATTTAATATATATATATATATATATATATATATATATTATATATATAATAATAAATAAAAAATAAAATATTTTATATATATATTTAAAATTAATTATATATATATATTATATATATAATATATATACATATATATATATAATATATATATATATTATTTATTTTCTATTTTAATTTTGTATTATTATATAACATTATCTATATATATATATATAATATATATTTTATATATATATATATTATATATTTACTTATTTTTATTATTTTTATTATTATTATATACAATTATTAATAAATATATATTAAATATATATTATATATTTATATATATATATATTATATATTATATAAAATAATATATATATATTATATATTATATATAATATTATATTAAAAAATATATTAATTATATTATATATATATATTTATATATATACTATATATAATAATTATATATATATATATATACATAAATAAATATTTTTTATATATATATATATATTATAAATATATATTATTTTTATAAATATTATGTATTATAATTTTGTATGTATGTATTTTGTAGGGATGTATGTATGTATGTATATACAACTTATTTTTATATATCTGCAATAAATCGGATCTTTTCGTGTAGCTTCAAAGCCTGCCACATGTTTTGGCCAGATGTGGTCGAACTTACATTTAAAACATTCTTTGGGGCCTTTGAATTACTGAGCAAATTGGAAGATGCAGAGTTGAATGTCGAAATCTTATATAAAAAACGTCAAAACACACAGTAGGAATTCTTACCAAAATATGTAAATGCACACACACACCCACACACAACACACAACAACACACACCACACACACACAACCACCACACTGACCAAAACCAAAACCAGTATACATCCATACATACTAATTTTTATATATATATATATTTTAATATATAATATATATCTATTATTTATATTTATTAATATATTTAAATATAATATTAATATATATTTGTATATCCATATATTAATATAATAATTAAATTTTATATATATATTATATATATATATATATAAATATATATATATTTAATATATAATTATATATTTTATTTATATATATATATTATATATTATATATATATATTTTATATTTATATATTTATATATTTATATATATTTAATATTATTTAGATTAGGTGTATATAAAAATAAAAATTTAAAAATATAATAATAAGTATATTAAATTTTTAATATATTATAAATTTATATATAATATATATATTAAAAATTTGTATATAATTAAAATATTTCATTTATTATAATATTTAATATTATATTTTTAAAATATTTATATTTATATATATATTATGTAATTTTTATCTTTATTATAATATATCCATTTATTTATTTTTTTATTTTTTTATTATTAGAATATATATTTTTATATATTTTAATATATTTTATTTTAATATGTGTGTGTGTATATATATATATATATAATATATATATATATATATATATTTTTAAATATATATGTAATTAATATATTTATTATTATATATAAATATTTATTTATATATATTATATATATATATATATTTATATATATATTATATTTTTATATATAATAATTATTGATATATAGATTTATACATATAATATTTTTGTATTAATATATTTATTATTAATTTATTTTTATATATATATGTTTAATAATATAATTTTTTATATATATATTATAATATATATATATGTTTATAAATATATATTATATATATTTATATATATATAAATATATATTATATATATATATATATATATATATTATATATATATATTTCAGAATAACAATGGACAAACATGAAAACATGCATTTAGTATGTCGGTAAGTTTAGGGGGGGAAATTTGGGAAAACAAAGGACGATCGAAAATATTCGTTATAAAAAAATTTACTTGTGTTCAATTTTGTTGCAGATGGTTGAGTAAAAAGGGCGATATGTGTGCGGTTAATATACAAGATAGCTTTTACCGTAAAAAAGTAGCCAAATGAGCCCCCCCACTCAATAGACTTTTCATTTGATTAAAAAATTTGGAGACACAGCCATTCATCACGTGGTATAGGCAAGATGAAAGGCAGTGGTTTTAGATTTTATTTCTGCAATGAATATCGCGCAAATGCATGGCGGGGTCATATCTGTATCTTGCGTTTTTAAATTATATGAAATGCGGGGTTTAAATTTAAAAAAACGGTGTTTTGATGCAAAAGGTTTTTAAAATAATTTTTCATGGGTCTTTTGGGGAGAAAATTTGGGAAATTTAAAAGGGAAATTTTTTTAATTAATAAATATATAGCGAAATTATGGATGCAGATAATATTTAGTTTCCTTTACTGAAAAATGTGCTGGTTTTTCTAATCGACTTTTCGTATATTAAAATTCTTGATATAAAAGGGGAAACCTTGATGGTTTGTAGAATAAAAAATATGACACACATTTTGCAGCCAGGGGCACAAATGAACTCGCGAACAACGACGACCCCAAACAAGTAAAAACATGCACACAAATACACAAAAAAAAAATTGCAAACAACATTACCCTTTAACCCCCACCCCACCACACCAACAAACACACACACACAACACACCACAACAAAACACACCACACACAAAACACAACCACACACACAAACACACACACAATTAGTATGCATAATGTATATTACTTTATATGGGGGATTTATATATATATATATATATATTTATATTTTATATATTTTTGTTTTAATATATTTATATATATATAAATATATATATATATATATAATATATATATATATATATTATATATATATATATATAATATATGTATATTTATATATGAAAAATATTATATGGGTATATATATGTTTTTTTATAATATTATTTATATATATATTTAATATTTTATATATAAAGATAATTATATTTATATAATTTTATAATATTTAAATATTTATATTATATATATATAATTTTATTATTATATGATATGTTTTTTATAATATTAATAATTTTAATATATTTTATTTAATTTTTTATATATATAAGTATAATATATATATAATTTTTTATATATATATATATATATAATTTACATGTGTGTGTGTGTATTATATAAACAAAAAAATTTTTATTTTTTTTTGGAGGTTTTTTTTTAATTATATTTTTTTTATATTTTTTTTGTATATATAATATATAATTTATATATATATATATTTTATATATATATATATATATATTTTTTTTAATTTTATATAATATTATATAAATATAGTATATTTTATATTATTATATAATATATTATTATATATATATTTATATATATATTTATATATTTATATAATATAAATATATTTATTTTATATATATATATATATAATATTTATATATATATATATATATATATATATATATCTATATATTTATATTTTTATAGATTTTATAAATTATATATATATATTATATTTATTTATATATGTATATATATTATTATATATATATATATATATATATTGTATATATATACATGTATATTATATATACTATATAGATCATATATATATATATATATATTTATATATTATATATAGTGTATATATTATATATGTATATATATATTGTTACTGTTAAATGCCACTTTTTCTTCTTAATGCTCTTATGTATATCTTTTTTTTGTTGCTGAATCTATTGTGGCTCTTTAACTAAGCTAACTCCTAGGCATAAGGCCTTTCCATTCGTTTTGATCATTTCTAAGTTCCCGCTCAAGTACCTTCGTTCTTTCTATCCCATGTTTCTGTTACATAAGTTATGACAGGAAGACACATTGGTCAAAAAAACTTTCTCTTTAGACATAGAGGGCAAGACGACCTTCGTAATATATTACTATGTGTATGAAGGCACTCCAAGTTATCTGATTCGCTGTTTTATTCAGCTGTCGCAAGACAATTTCGTCTGGATGAGTTGTCAGGTATACATACTCGCCTTCTGTTTGTTAGTACTTCGCCATGTATTTGTATGGTGCTCAACTGGGGTTCGATGTTAAACATGACTTTAGTCTTTTTCATGTTCATTTTAAGGCCATATTCATTACTTTCCATATTCAAAAATCGTTAGAAATTGTTGTAATTCATTTGTTGACTCGCCGAAAGGACCAATATCATCAGCAATCATAAATTGTTCTTCCCTAACCTCTTTCTCATTTCCAACTAATTTCTGAATACTTCCTCTAAGCCATGTCTAACACCCTTTTATATTTGTATTTTATTGGTTCTGTGTGTATTTTGAAGGTCGCCTGTACCATCTATATATATTTTCTTATAATCTGCAATATATTTTCCTCTACTCCTTGTTTACGGGAATAGCTTTCTAGTACTGCAAACTATCTGTAACCGAGTCGGAATGCCTTTTTGTAATCTACGAATGCCATACACAGGGCTTCTATATTCGTTTGTTTTCTCTCATATTTGATTTAGCGTGTGGGGATATGGTCTGTAATTGAGAATCTGGGTTGTTTTGAAAATAATGTATCGGTGATACGGGCTGTGATGATTTTTGTGAACAGTTTATAGACTACTGAAAGAAGGCTTTAGGTCGGTTATTTTTAAGTCGTTTGTGTAATTCCTTTTTTATGTATTAAAATTATTATTGGTTTTTTAGGATTTTGGAGGTTCTACCGACGCTTAGACATTTGTTAAAAGGATTGGTCATTTCATGCCACAATCTCGCATGCATCTTAATAAGATCTACACTAATGCATCTCTGGTTGCTTTTCCTCTTTTCATGCCTTTTAGTGCCTTTTTATTCCTCACAGTAATGTTTGGGACGGGGACTCAATTGTTGTGTTTGTCTCTGTATGTGTTGTTTGTATGAGTGGTATAAGTCACTATAGAAGTCTTCTATCACTTTGATAATTTCATTTTTATTGTATGTACCTCTCATGGGTTTTTCTCTGGTGTTTTGCATTTGGGGGTGTTTTATTTTTTATTTTTTTTTTTTTTTTTTTTCCTATTTCAAGGTCTCCTGTTGGTGCTTAAGGGCTGGTGCTGAAAGCAGTGCTTCATTCTTTTTTCATATGTTAAATTGCGCACATCTCTTTCTTCTTGTTTATCGTCTTATTAAGCTTGCTGATTCTATTTTGTCTCTGATTGATGTTTATTTTCCATATACTTACATGTTTCCTAGCTTTGTTGTCTCTAAACAAGCTTACTGAACTATTCTTTTTCGTCTTTACCGCCTAATTTCAGTGCAGCTTCTTTAATATCTCACTGATTGGTCGTTATTTGGTCTTTCGTCAAAGATCGTTTCGGAGAGCTGAGTATTTGTTTCGGAATGTTAATACTGTAATTCCAGTGCCATATTCTTATGTTAATAGATTATCGGAGGTTAAACGCTTACGTTTTGTACGCTATTGGCCATTGGTGATTATAAAGTCAGTTTCGTTTTTAATGCAGAAGGGGATTTTTAAGTCTATTTCCTTCCGGGTTCTCTTTTCAAGAATGTATTCATAATTTTAAGGATCGACCTTCAGTGAGTTCTATTAGCCTTGCCCTCTCTCAATTTCTGGTTCCTATTCCATGTTTCCCCAATTTTCCTTTTTTGTTCTCTTGGCATTAAAAGTCCCCATATTCATGATAAAATAGGCTTTTGCTCTTATCGGCAGTGCTTGCACATCTTCATAGAAGCTCTCGTTTCTCATCAATATGTCTGCGTTAGGATCATTTTAGGTTTTATTTGTTATTTAGTTTTCAGTATTTACAGAAGCAAAACCTTTTCGCTCAAATTGTTGGGAATTACCCGAATATTCTTTTGGAGGTGCTTGTGGAACTAGAAAACACTACTACTTAATTCTTGTTTGCTATTCGGGGTTTACCTCTCCAATATAGTGAGTGTCCACATTTAGTAAATGCTGCTCTTCGCTAGTCTTCTAACTTCGAAAAGTCTACAATGTATCCAATGTCATAATGAAAGTTCCTAAGCAGTGTCAAAAGATGATTCTGTTCAGAGTCTTCCTAATATTGTATGTGCGCAAAGATTCATCAACCTGAGCGGTAGGTCTAATGGATATTTATAGCACCCTTTATCCAGAAGTGTTCTGATCGGCCGCCCGTGGGACTTGGGGCTTTTCACTTCTGGGGTATGAGGGCCCTTATCTTGAATGGGAAATCATATTTAGAGGGGTGGGGCCAGATACCCCCACTTTCGTCTTTAGTGTGACTTGATGTCTCTCTACCGCAGTATTTAATAATATGCATGGGTACCGTACAGAGTAATATGCTTACTTCATTATTATTGCGCGTTGTCTATAGCATCCCATGTAATTCAGAATCTTGTGAATACATAGAACAAGTCTCTAGAGAAAATGTCCTGAAAATAAACACTCTTTATTTTAGGTGATTTAACATGATGATTTGACTAAAATCTAAAGATATATTAGCTAAGATAATAAGAAAAATAATTACACTACACGTACACAGAAAACCTCATCCTTTATTTAGATATAATACTACTAACAGGTCAGAATTATCCATCATTACGGTGTCATCCCGTGTATATGCTGACCATGAAAACTTCTCACACCAAATTAAATATAAAGAAAACCAAAGCGAACACCGATAACCAAAAATTTCGGACATTAAGCATTTATAACCTTCATCATCATCGAGCTCTTCAGATCTTAAAGAGTAGCGCTCTTAGAGATCTTATTAACAGATGATGTAGGCAAGCAGTGTTAACTATCCTCACGGAAGTGATTAAAATCATATCAGTACTCCATGGATAGTGAACAACATCAAGAGACTTTAAAGACAGAAATAATGCCTCATCGTATCAAAATAACAGAAATGACGCCACCTTAAGGCACAGATTATAAGTAAAAAAGAAAAATGTTAACAGTTATTACAAAGTGCAAAACACAATTATTTCAGAATAGATTTTATAGAAGTATAAAACAAGTCGGATAAATATGGGGAAAATAATAAAATCAATAGTTACCTAACAACAAACAACACGAAAATCGTTACAAATTCTAGCAAAGGACAGAGATTTTAACTTTTTTTTTTCTAAAAATAGGACAAAAATAACGTAGGACAACAATTGCGGTCAAAATTAACAAATTATAGATCAGGACTATGCTACATTTAAATCTTCAGACCACAGCAGTTGATGTTGGAGACTATTATCCTAGTAATAAAACCATCTTGCCGAAACAAATGCTGTAGGAGCAGGACGGTTTTGCTTTGCGCTTTTTAAGGAAAGTTACCAGCAACGCACCTTATCTGGCGGTCATAATTAAACTTATCCATGGTCTCTTTTTTTTTCCGCGCTTTGGAAACGCATGGATTCAGTAACACTAATTTTCAAATCGGGAGATATAGACGGACGTGAATAATTACCGCCCTATTACAATACTCCTGTACTATTAAATTTCTTGAGAAATTGTAGCCAAATCAACTAACGGAGTTTCCGGGAGGACAAAACCCTATTATCTAAAAAACACAACATGGCTTTAAATAGGGTATCCACAGAAAACAGCGTTATTTAAGATAACTGATTAAAATTTATGATAACATAGACAAAAATCAGGTAAATTTTACTACATTATGTTATTCTTCCAAGCTGTTGAGAGTGTAAATCACAAATTTCCTTAACAAACTAAGAATCTCTTGATTGATTCTTTTCTGTTTAGCAGCAATTTAGATACTAGAAACAATCTGTAAAATTTATGAATGCATATCAAGACACAATACATTTTTGGTGTTCCACAAGGATCGATTTAGGGCCCTAATCATTATTTACAATTTTCATAAAAAGACTTATCAACCAGTGCTCTATTGCCTGCTAGTGCAGTACGCGATGATTCACAGTTTCTTCCATAGTGGACTAGTAAATAATTTGAATACATTAATAAGAAATACTCAAAAACACTCTTTACACCAGCTATTTTGAAAGTAATGGTTAAATTAAATCCACTAAAAATTAATGATACATTGGTAGTCGACCAGAACAATGCAAAAATCCCCACGACACAACTATGAATTTGAAGGGGCACAATCAAACTAACATTTCATGTGAAAAATTTGGAGTTCACGTGGACAGATACATGACATTTGAAACACCGTTGATAAACATATACTGGAAAGTAAGGGGCACATTATATTTCTAAATCCACTTAAAAAATCATGGTCGTGCACACACTAACTCTTAGTTGTATAAAAAAATAAATTATTGTTCAAATGTTTGGGGTTCAACAACAAAACCCAAATGCAAAAAGTACAAAAATTACAAAACGTTGCAACTGGGTCAATGTTAGAATATTCGATCACATACCCACATATACAAAATAAAATGGTTAAAAGTTAATCTAGGAGGCAGTTATGTGCTCTTTACTACAAATTGATACATGGCCTCTAATCACCATGGTTATTCCCCTGCAAATGTAGGGGAATGACCGTTGGCATCGAAACACACCAGGGTAAAATTTCCCTATTGTAAAAAAGATCAACTCGAAACAAGGTCAAGACAGATGCAAATTCGTAAGACGAAAAAGTAGAACTTTTTGCAGATAACATTAATACATTACACACTTTTGTAAATTCAAAACAAAATTGAAAAGAACATCTCTTTACTTTCAAGTGTAATATATATGTATTTATGTAAGAAAAACCTTTGTACTTTGGAATTAAGTGTTTGAATTTGAATTTTGAATTTGAAGGGGAGAGTAGTTTAGTCAGGAGGACCCCACCATTATCTCCAATAACACGTTTGAGTTAGTCTCGCATGTTATTAGATCATAGCATCCCGATCTCCTGCTCCACTACCTCTCGGTTCTACTCCAGTGAGAATGGAAATTTGTTTATATACATGTGCGGGGCCTGCGCAAAATTATGTTGCACGTTATATGCTTTCCCATGCCCGACTTATGCATGTATCTATCTATCTTATATATATATATATATAATATATATATATATATTATATATATATTTATATATAGATATATATTTATTTTATGCCCCGTTATGGCACAGTGTAGTGCTATCAATATAATATATGCAAATTATACACACACTCGAGCGTAT
>NW_028234935.1:0-5308 GCF_977035675.1 Penaeus japonicus | reverse complement strand
ATATATTTTTAAAAAACAACCTCCACACCCACACACCCCCCAACACCCACACACCCACACGCACCACCACACACACACCACCACACACCACACACACACCCCAACACAGCACACACACACCACACCACACCACACACACACACCACCCCAAAACACCAACACACCAAAACACATATATAAATTTTTAATATTATATATATAAAAATTTATATAATATATTATTCTTAGTTGGTGGGGTTGTGATACAAAC
Source organism: Penaeus japonicus (assembly GCF_977035675.1). NCBI lineage: Eukaryota > Metazoa > Arthropoda > Malacostraca > Decapoda > Penaeidae > Penaeus > Penaeus japonicus. The sequence goes on along the minus strand of NW_028234935.1, from coordinate 5,058 downwards.
ATTTGCTTAATACCAAATAAAGGGGTTGGGGGTGTTTGTGTTGTGGGGTGGCGCGCGCTCGGCTCGCTCAGTGTGTGTGTGGTGTGCGGTGGTGGGTGTGTGTGTGTGGTTTGTGGTAGTGTGTGTGTGCGTGGGGTGGTGGGGGTGTGTGTTATTTATACGTCGCCAGCCCCTTGTAAAAAATTCCCGTTTTTTTTTTAAAAGGGGGCATTAAGCGAAAGTTTAATCAAATTCTAAATGTTTCTAAAGTCATATCCCACAAATCAAAAGAACGAACGAGGAGAGTTTAAAATAGCAGTAAATAAATCCCCCAATTATTGTCGAAACCTCCTACGGCCCCCCGGTAACATTTCCTAACCCGGGATTCAAAGGAGGGATTTTCAAAAGTTGATAAAGGAATAGAAAATGAAATTTTTTCTTGGGAAATACACCTATCAGCTCTTTTGAAAAAAAGAATTTTTTCCCGTATACAATGAGTTTCAATCTCGGTACATATAAAGAATAGGAGAACTTTTTTTCTTAAAAACGACAAAAATTGTTTAAAAAACGGGAACGGCGTTTTTTTCCCTTTTGTTGACCCATTTACGGGAAAATGGATAAAGTTGAAAAGGTACTTTACTTTCTGGGTTAGCTCCCTCACGAATACAAAACGAAAATTTTTTCAAAAAATAAAATTTTCCATGAAGAATTTTTTTCTGTTTAAAAGGGGGGCAAAAGAAACCCAATGGGTGGGGTTTCCTTTTCTTTTTTTTTTAAAAATTAATTCGCGCATATGTGTATATATATTTAAAATATATTTTAAAATTTTATATATTAAAAAATATTTAATATTTTAAATTTATATTATAATAAATAATTATTTAAAATTTTTTATATTTTTAATTTATATAAATTTTATATATTATATTATTATATAATATATAATTTTTAATTATTTATATATAATCATTTTGTATCATTTCGTTCTTTTCTCACTAAAAAAACAAGGACTACTAGATATCTTCCGGCCCAAGGGGTAACCTCCCTATTTTCCCCTAAAATTTTCAAATTAAAAAAGATTACTTTTGGGCCAATGATTGGGGGGTTTTGTTACCTCGAACCTTTTAAAGGAAGTTTGTCCCTTGCAACCCATCAAAAAGGGTTGTTTATTTTAAAAAACGAAATTTTAAACTCCCATATTAGTGATTTTATTTCTAAAATTTGGGAATTTCTCAAAAACAAGTTTTTTATTAGTTTTTGTTTCTTTTTTTTTTTTGAAAAAATATATTTTTAAAATTATAATTATATATATTATAATATAATATATATAAATGTAGTATACTATTTTATATTTAATTTTAAAATAATATTTTTATAATTATAAATTTTGATTAATGTAAATTTTTTAAATACATATTGTTATTATATTTACAATATATATATTTTAATATTAATAAAATAATTTTTATATAAAAATATTTAAAATTTTTATATAAAAATAAATACATATTGTTTCATATATATAAATAATTTTATATTAAAATAAATATATTTTAATTTTAATTATATACATATTTAATAGTTTAATATATAATTTTTTTAATATATAAAAATATATTTTTATATATATAATAAAATTGTTAGAACAATTTTGCAATTTACATTTTCAATTAAATGTTTTTTATTTGTTTTTGTTTTTTTTTTTTTTTGAATAAGTACATATATATATATATATTAAAATTTATATATAAAATAATTTTAAAATATACATATAATGTATAAATTTTATATTTAACAAAAAAATATATATGTATATTATATATATATAATATATTATAATATATATATAAATAATATACAATATGTACATAATTATTTTATTTTTTTTAAATTACATTGATTATTTATATATATATTTATATAAATAAATTATTTTAAATATTATAATGTTTAAATATTTATATAAATATATATTTAAATATTTTAATATTAGAAAAATTTTAGAAAAACGAAAATTTAAAAGGGAAAGAACCCCGGCAAAATTACATAAAAATTTTGTTTTTTAACAAGGGGTTGGGTTTTTTTTATTTGGGAACATTTTTTTTTTTTGGGTCTGTGGAAAGAGGGAACAAAATTTTAAGTAAATGGGGAAAAAAATAAAAAGAAAAAGTATGGCAAGAATCAATAGGTCCCAAATGCAAAAACCCCCAAATAAGTATCCCCAATCAAAATATCTTCTTTTACTGTGCAACCCATTTTTCTCGCCATTGCTGTAAGATCAAGGGGCTCTAAACAAAATTTTTTTTTTTTTCCCCAGCGCATTTTCCTTTGTTTTTTTAACCCTACGGAAATGAATAAAATAACATGTTATATAAAAAATTTTGAATAAAAAAAAATGAATACATTAAAAATTTTTTAAACTTAAATCTTGAAATGAGGGGTTTACACTATTTTTCTTATTTAATACAAGAAGTGTATACACCCTTTTGGGTTCATATGCTAAGTCGGGGGAAAGAAAACAAAGGGGCATTTTAAAGCAAAAACCTTTTTTTTTTCCTTGAAAGCAGGGGGGAAAAAGAAAAAAATAAAGAAAACCCAAATATAAAAAATCAGGGAAAAATAAAAACCGGAAATTTTTTTTAAAAATTAACCCCAAAGGTTTTTTTAAAATCTTGCAGGAAAAATAGAGTTCATCAAAAAATTAGTATTTTATTTTCCCAATACGAAAGACAGAGTCCCAGCAAAAAGGAATAGGGAAATAGGGAAAATAACAAACAAAATATATCCCAATGGGAAATAATAACCTGTTTAAGGGTTTCAAAACCTCATCACTTAAAACTTTAGGGGGAAACAATACCACGGAATTATAAATTCCCCCAAAAAAAAACTGCCCAACCCGAGTATGTATAGTTTCATGGATTTTAAAACCCTTTTAAAATTCCCACCTGAGGATAGTATGAGGCTTTGCGGCCCAAATTCGTGAGACCTCGGGAAAAAATTTTTTTTTTCTGATATTTATAAACATGTGCAATGGGGGGTTTGTGGAAAGCGCATTTTAAAGTGAAAATTTAAATACCCGCAATGATTTTTATTTTTAAAAATGGGGTTTGGTTTGTTCTATATTGTAAGGAACTTTGAGAAATATATTTGGGATTCCCTTAAAAAAAAAAAAAAAAAAAATCATTAAGTCCCCGGGAAAATAAACGTAGTGGGAAAGGGTTTAAAAATTTTGATAAAAAATATGGATGTTTTAAAAAAAAAAATGATGATTCATAGTAATCAAAAACCCCAAACACACCCACCAACCCCCAACACACACCCACAATTCTTTCCCCCTAATGACAATCGGAAACCATCCCCTCACAGCCCAGCAAAAAATTGGGCCCCCGGTGGGGGCCATTGACCTGGAAGACCCTAAAAATTTCCCAAACCCGAATAAAAATAAACCTTTTGAAAATTTTTCAGAGGCAGGGAAAAACGAACAAAACGTTTTAAGTAAAAACATATGCCTGGTGTGAAAACCCACTTTTCGGGGAAAAGAGACAGCCGATCGTAAACTTTGAATTATGCCAAAACTTTATTTGTTTTTTTAAAAGTCTATAAGGTGTGGAGAAAAATTTAAACATTTTAAAATTTTTGGGTAATTTTGCACAGGGGAAACCCCTATACTTTTATTTTTTTTTTTTCCTTATAAAACCCCGTGTAGGGAAAAAGTAAAAAAAAAAAAAAAAAAAAACAAGCCAAATATTTCCCTATTTTTTTCTATCTTTTTTTTTGGGGCATTAAAACTCAAAAGGAAAATCGTCTTTTTCAAATAAACCCTCCAAGAAAAAGGGTTCTAAATATGCAATTCATAAAAAACCGCGAGGGGAAAAGTTGGGCCGGGGGCGAGAAAGGGGGGTTCAGGGGAAAGGAGAGTTCCCGGGGTTTTTTCCCTTGATGATTTTAGTTTTTTTTCTTCTTTTCTTTCCTATTCCCGGGTTTTTTTTCCCCGTCTGTTTAAACAGGAACCTTGGGCAAACCATAACCGTATGAATGAAAAAGGTGACAAAAGCTCACACAGGCAAATTTATAACAACCCACATCAAAGCATGGGAACACATGTTAAATCAAGGTTAAGGAGAAACCCAAATTTTTTTTACATATGTGAACCTGAAACTGTTTGGAAGAAAAAAGCCATACAGAGAGAAAAATTTAAAAAAGAAAATAATTTCACACTTTTTTAAAAACCCCAAAAAACACACACCCCACCACACAAAAAATGCCCAAAACCCCCCACCCCCAAAACACACACACACATACGCTTTACACAAACAACACACCCTACGGGCATAAAACCAGCCCCAAAACCCCCACACAAACACACACTCAAATTTATGTATTATAAAATTTATATTTATTATTTTTATAAAAATTTATAAAAAATATTTATTATATTTTATTTATATACATATATATTCATACAAAATATAATTAAATAAAAAATATATATATATAATAATAATATATATATTTTTATACATACATACATATAAATATAACATAAATTTTATATATTTATAATATTTATTTAAAAATTATATATATATTAATATATTATAATAATATATTTTATATAAAATATATAATAAATATATATATATATATTAAAATATATATATTATATATATTGTTTTGTATTTTAAATATATTATAGTATTTTTTATAATTTATATATATTTATATTTTAAAATTTTATATATTAAAATAATATTATATATATATATTTAAAATAAAAAATATTTAATATAAGTAAATATAATAAATTTTATAAATACACACATTTAAAAAACCAAATTAAACCAATATATTTTAAAAAATATATATTTTATATTTTTTTATAAAAAAAATATTAATAATATATTTAAAATATATATAAATATTTTATAATATATACACTATATATATTTTAAAAAATACAAAATATATGAAAATATAATATATTTTTATTATTTTATATATATATTTAAATATATTAATTTTTATATATATATATAATAATAAATGTAAATATTAAATAAAATTTTTTTTAAAAAAATA
>NW_028234934.1:10000-15446 GCF_977035675.1 Penaeus japonicus | reverse complement strand
AAAAATTGAAATAATATTTAGCGTTTAGACATAGGTATTATCTTTTAGCAATTTTCTATTACTGGGCTCAGCGAAAAAAACAACAACTAACTTCTCTAACGTAGAAAAGAACTAAAAACGCTTCCCTGGACAGCTAAGGGCTGGGATCTCTTTTCAAAAGTATCCCCACGTACAGATACCCTAATCCCGGGGACGCCCCTGACGAACTCTCAGCGGACTGGCTGTACGAGGAACTGGCAACTCAGTGGGCGCAGCTGATTCCCTCCTTTGACGAGTCCACGGTCCTCCACGCAGGATATTACTCCGTCCTTATCAAGCCCGGGTTCAGGGTCATCTCTGTCAATTCCATGTTTGGATATGGCTCGAATATGTACGTGTGATTTGCGTGGGGACGTTGATGCAATATTGGTTTGTAAGATTCGTATCTTTCTTCGGTGTCTCTGTCTCTGTTTCTGTCTGTCTCTTTTTATCTCTCACTCTCTCTCTCTCTATCTATCTGTCTATCTATCTGTCTATCTATCTCTATCTCTCCCTCTCTCTCTCTATCTATCTATCTGTCTATCTCTATCTCTCCCTCTCTCTATCTATTCATTTCTCTCTCTCTCTCTCGTTCTCTTCATCTTTCTCCCCCTCCTCTCTCTTTTTCTTTCTCTTGCTTCCTCCTTTCATTCTCTCCCTTCTTTCTCTCTTTCTCTCTCCCTCATTTCCTCTCCCTCGCTCCCCTCCTTCCTGCTTTCCCCCCCCTCTCTTTCTATTCTCTTCTCTCCTCTTTCTCTCTCATCTCTGTCTCTGTCTGTCTCTCTCTCTCTCTACTCTATTCTCCTCTCCCCTCTCTTCTCCCCCCTCTTTCTTTTCTCTCATCTCTGTCCCTCCTGAATCCCCTCTCATTCGCTTCTCTTTCTCTCTCATCTGTCTGTCTCGCTCTCGTCATACCTGTCTGTCCCTGTCGCGCTTATCACCTTTCCTCTTCCCCTCTGCTCATTATCTCTTTTCCTCTACCCACTCTCTTCTTTCTATTCCTCATCTTCTCTCTCTTATTTACTGGTATGGCTATCTATCTATCACTAATACCTATCAACCCCTCTCTCTCTCTCATCTCATCTCTCTCTTCTCCATATATTCGCCTATTCTCTCTCTAATATCAACTCCTCTTCTCTCCACGTCATTACTCTCGCATTCTTTCGCAACCTTCTCTCTTCCTCATCTCACTCTTCAACTCTCCATATCCTCTCCCTCTCAATCTTTCACTCTCTCCTTCATTCATATTACTCTCTTCATCTTCGCTAATCGCTCCTCACATCTCCATCCTTCATCTCTCTCTCTCTCTCTCTCTCTCTCTCTCTCTCTCCCTCTCCCCCTCTCTCCTAAAGCCTTCCCTCTTTGAAGCTGGTTGGTGCAGAGCTCCCAGGATCCGGCGGGTGAGCTCGCGTGGCTCGAGGAGCAGCTGAACAAGGCAGAGGCGGCGGGGGAACTGGTCCACCTCCTGGGCCACATACCGCCCGGCCTCATTGACGCTCAGAGGACCTGGTCTCGAGAGTACAACCGCATCATCGTCAGGCAAGTCGACCGCGAAGGCATTTCTATTTTTTATATTTTTTTTTTTTTTTTTTTTTTTTTTTTTTTTTTTTTTTTTTTTTTTTTTTTTGAGGGGGTAGGAGTGGGGTGGGGATGGGGGATATGTTTCTTCAAATCGAGGCTATTGTAGACTTCTGGAGGGCTATATTTATGGCTATGGCTATTAGAAAATAATCTATCCATAGGGTTCAGGCTATTAGAAAAAAAAAAAGTATGGCGGAGGAGGACTAGCAAAAACGCATCACTCTTCTTGATAAAGTAATGTCGTGCCAATCACCCGTTACCTGATCCTAATTCAACTATTGCAGGTACGAGAACACCATCCGCGGGCAGTTCTTCGGCCACACACACTTCGACGAGTTCGAGGTGTTCCATGACGGAGAACGACCAATAGGCGTGGCTTACATTGCGCCGAGCCAGACGCCGTGGTACGACCTCAACCCCGCCTACAGGGTTTATCATGTGGATGGGGATAGGCCTGGCACGACCATACTACCCGGGGCTTAGTTTGCAGTACACATCCTCTCTCCTCACTCTCTTTCCCGCATTTTCTTTTTCCCCCATATATCTTTATTTCTCTTAACTTTCTCTCTCTCACTATCTTTCCATTTTCTTTCTCTTTATCTCACTTTCTCTCTCTCTCTATCTTTCCATTTTCTTTCTCCTTTACTTCTGATACATCACTTCTCTCTCTCTCTCTTCATCAATCATTCTACACGACTCTCTCTCATCTTCTGCTCTCAGATCATTCTTACTACAACAGACCTCCGTGCTCACTCTCTTCTCTCTCCTCTCTCGTCTCTCGTCTCACTCTGCTCACTCGCTTTGTCTCTTCACTCTCTATCCTTATTCTACTCATTCTCTTTCTTTCGCTCATCTCACTACGACTCTCGATCTCTCTCTCTCTCTCATGCTCATACATCAAAAGACTCGCTCTATATATATATAAAATCTATTATATATATCTCGAATATATATAGATATATATAAATTTGATATAATAGAGATATTATATTTTATATATATATATATATATATATATATATATATCCTTCTCTCTCTCTATCTCTCTCTCTCATTCTCTCCTTACTTTCCCCTTTCACCTTGATGACTGGACTCACGCTGTGGAAAATGCGAGGCATGAGTTTCTGCATGTTGCGTCATGCCTGAAGTCAGTTACGTCATCTCAGCTTAGACAATGGAAAGAAACAGGTGGAAAATAACAATTTTGAATAGTTTTTTTCCCCTCTTACATAATATGTTGAAGTTATAACGAAAACAATGATGCTAGTATAGTCAAGTTAGATCAGTCTGAACGAGTGTAAATATGGTACAGCAGCCTTGTGTTACACTGTCTGATGGATGCTTTCAACGATTGTGATTGTTGGATGAGTCTATGTTGTTTTTCGATTTTATCTTAAATAATCGTCAGATGATCATATAGTACATACAGCATTTTTCTGCAGTATGTGTGTGTGTATGAATATATATATATATATATATATATATATATATATATATATATATATACATATATAGGTGTGTGTGCATACATGTATATATATATGTAGTTATATATATATATATATATATATATATATATATATATATATATATATATATATATATATATACACACATACACACACACACATATACTGTATATGTGTGTATGATTTCATTCAACTGAGTTGCGTCTATCACTGAACTCGTTCTGGGCCATGAAACACCCTAAAAATCACCTTGTTTCTACGCCCTATAATTTTTCTTGATTTTTTTATTTATCTATCATTGTTATTTTTAAGTATTACACCATACTCTAGACGAGAACAAAAGCCAAAGCAAAATGCCCTTTTTTCCTATGATTTCCTCTACCTGCGCTGCGTCTCTCCCGCAGATGGTTCTGGACCACGAGACGTACGTCATGAACCTGACGGCGGCGCAGGCGAGCGGAGAGGCGCACTGGGAGCAGCTCTACTCGGCCAGGGACTCCTACGGGATGGCCGCCCTCACGCCCGCCGATTGGCAGGACTTGGCGGAGCGCATGACACTCGACAGGAGCCTCTTCGACGTTTATTACAAGTAAGGGAAGCTGGTTTGAAGGTGGGTGTTTGATGTATTGTTTTGTTAGGATAAATTGCTTTTAGATTATTATTATTATTATTATCATCATCAACATCAACGGCATTATCAGAGACAGCAAGGGTGGTTAAGAATCTCCTTGCCACTTGCCTCTTGCTTTTCTATAACGTCCACGCGTACATTCAAGTGGATATGGCTTCAGGTTATTAGGAACTAATGATGGTGATTATCTTTGATTATCGTTATGACGGTCACATCAATTCCCGTCCGTATCGTTATTCTTATCATCACTATTCCATTTTTATCCTCATCACTCTACTTCAGGCACTTCGTGAGCGCCGGGGACCCCTACCTGGCACTGGGCTGCGACGACCAGTGTTACCAACAGCGGCTTTGCGATGTCGTCACTTCCGACAGAAACAATCTGGACGATTGCTATGCGATCCTCAAGATGAGCCAGGATGCGAGGGATAAGCGGTCATAAGCCTTACAGAGAGATTGGATGATACAGAAGTAGATTAAAGGAAATATATATATATAAACGAGTTTGACTTGAGCCTATGAGTTGTTAACGGAAATTGCGTTTGTGGTATATTCATTCCACATTTATGTCTCAACACACAGACAGTATATATACACAAAGGATAAGACGAATGTTTGGTAATGTGAAAATGGATACATGAATAAAGATTGAAGTCTGCAAGTTATGAAATAAAAAGATGACATGATTTTTTTTTTTTTTTTTTTTTTTACAAACTGCACCCACTACACTACACGACCTTAAGAAGTATAACTTATGAATATAACGTTATATAAAAGACTCGGCTCAACCGAGAAAAGTACGCAATCTTTGGACATTTACAATACTTTCCTGGCTGTTTTATCATTCTTATGATATACAGTCTATAGTCAACAGTCTACACGAAATGTTTAATGCATATTTAGCTTACAAACTCATATCAAATATAGTTAATGATTCCCCTACTTGTTATACAATTCTGATAAGTGATAAAAATAAAGTCAATGTGTTTGAATTCTATAATTATTGGCGTAGTTAATAATAATGATAATAAACATGAAACTAATTTCATAATGACCAATTATGTATGGAGGTTACAGATTAGATTTTTTAGAAAGAACAAAAATAGATACCTTTTCGGCGGAGACACACTGATAAGGTAGTCGACCCTATTCGCGTGTGTCTTGTTGATATTATTGTGACACCAATCCTAAGAGAGAAAGGAATATAAATACAAATTGCAATATAACATTGCACAATTTTCTGCCTGGCGTGGCAATGTTATGTCCATGTTTTCATGGAAGTATTCTAGGACGCAATAGCATGGCATGTCTGTGTCAGCTGCTTCCGGTTTACCAACCAATCCAAAGTTGATATGCTTCGGATGAATGACACTGACCAAACGACAAATTTATAAGAGAAACTACAGTCATAAGTAGCACTAACAAAAGATAGTTCAATTTTGGTATGAATCAGTCGTTGTGCTTGTTCCTTGTTATATAATTGACAACCATTTCACGAACGCGTGGTTGGTAATTCAGTCTACGCTCGTGTATTTATGTATATCTTCCTTATTCTGTATATGTATATATCGTATATATATGCGTATCTTTAATATATCATACATATAGATTTGATGTATACATATTTCATATAATCAAATACTTTAACTTTACGTTCCTGACTAATGTTACTATTTATTTAACTTCACTCTCCTTCGAAAAGTCCGCAAAAGGTAAACAAACTCAAAATCAGCAGAGAATCCATGTT
>NW_028234934.1:0-2500 GCF_977035675.1 Penaeus japonicus | reverse complement strand
CCATATCATAATACAAAGGAGGTTACGATTCTCTAACAAAAGGATTTCGTTTTCTGTTTTTAAAAGCCTCAAAGCCTTTTATCTTCAAAACATCATCATTACCAGTCTTAAAAGTTACTATCATTATCATTATCATTACTCTTTCCCTCACTATAGCAGGCTACTTTATAAGTCATATAGAAAAGAAAGAAAAGAAATATAGATATCAGAACTGCTGATAGATACAATCACCCAAATTTCACGTTTGGAATGCATTCATTTTCATGCATAAGATTTAGGGCTGTATATCTCAAATGATATACAAAGTAATACCAATTTATTTAGTAAAAAACAAACAATGGAAAAAATCAACAGCAAGACATTATGAACACTTAGGTTGCTATCGATGGCCTTATTCCAGTTATTAAGATCATTAAACCAGGAAATTACTCTGATTGTCGTTTTTATGAAAATCACTATTGTTTTCGTTATTGTTCTCATCATCATCATTATTATGATTGTTATCGTTATTGCTATTATTAAAACCATCATCATTATAGTCTTTACGGCTTTCATCAACATCATCATTACCAGTCTTAAAAGTTACTATCATTATTATTGTTATTATTATCTTTATTATCATTATCATTACTATTGATATCATAATTATCATAATCATTTTTATAATTACTATAGTCATCACTATCACTATCGTTATCATTATTACCATTGTCATGATTTTTGTTATTGTCATCATCATTATTATCATTGTCATGATTTTTGTTATTAGCATCATCATTATTATCATTGTCATGATTTTTGTCATTATCATCATCATTATTATCATTGTCATGATTTTTGTTATCATCATCATCATTAATATTATCATTATCATCATCAGTTTCATCATTGACCCCATCATCATATCATCACCATTATCGTTATGAACATTACCAACGATATCTTCATTTTCATCACTACCATCATCAATCAACATTATCCTCATAATTAATATACCTACTCATTATCGAGTAACATAAATTTTCCCACATCTGACCATCCCGACCTCCATCACCCCCCCTCCCCCTCCCCCTCCATCACCCTCCCCCCTTCATCCCACCCCCCTCCATCACCCCTCCTCTCCCCTCCCCCCTTGGAATAAATCAGCGAATAAACAGAAGAAAGATAAAAAATAAAAAAAAGATAAAATAAGAACAATAAAATAAATCAGCGAAATAAACAGAAGAAAGACAAAAGAAGAAGAAAGATAAAAAAGAACAATAAAACAAATCAGCGAATAAACAGAAGAAATATAAAAGAAGAAGAAAGATACGCGAACAATAAAACAAATCAGCGAATAAACAGAAGAAAGATAAAAAGAAGAACAATAAAATAAACCAGCGAATAAACAGAGGAAAGATAAAAAGAAAAACAATAAAATAACAATAAAATAATAATAATGATAATAACAAAACAATAAAAAAGCAATCAAAATATAACAATAAAATCCTCCACAGGCGTAGCAGCAACAGAGGAAGATAACTGATCCGCCACAGTGGTATAATGTGGCGATAACGTACAGACAAGGTCTGTGTGAGATCGATCACCCCTGCTAGATTAACTGAAGAGGACAAAGTGATTGGCCTCGCTATAGAACAACCGAGCGACTCAGTTCCATCTACACCTCCAAGGACCTCACCCTGCTGCCTCCGCGCACTCACACCGACCCGCCCCCCACCCGTCCACGCGCCGCAACGCGCCACCCGGTATGATGAAACTACAGGCTTGTCGTAATTGTGGAAAGGGTCAAGATAGATAGATCGTATTGTTATCTTTGGTGATGTCGACTCCCTCCTCCCCCCCCCGAGAATCAGAACCTAGAGAGAGCATCGCTTTGTGAGGGAGTTGTTTGGGTTATTAGTGTGGTATATATGGGTATTTTTTTTAGTTGTTGTTGTTGTTGTTATTGTTAGTCGTTATCATCATTGTTGTTATCATTATTGCTATCGTGACTATCGTTATAACTATTGTTATTACTATCATCTATGTTATTATGATTGCCAACATTATTATCATCATTATCTTCATCATCATCACTGTCGTCATTCTTGTTATTTCTACTCAACATATATATGTATATATTCGTATATATATATAGAATGAATATATATAGTATATATATATATATAAGATATATATATATATAATATATTATTTGTGTTGTGTGTGTGTGTGAGTGTGTGATGTGTGTGCGTATATAATATATATTATATATATAACTATAGAATATAATATATATATATATATATATATATATATATATATATATATACCGCCTATGAATATATATATATATATATAATATAGTAAATATATATATATATATATATAGTATATATATATATAATGTTATATATATATATAAATACATACATTAATATATATATATATATATATATCGTATATACGATTATATGATATAGTTATATATATATTCAATATATATATATATATATAACAC
>NW_028234933.1:0-16878 GCF_977035675.1 Penaeus japonicus | reverse complement strand
AACTTTTTTTTTTTTCTCTAACACTGTGTCAGCATCGCGTGCAACTTGCTTTTGCATTTCGAGTTTTTTTTTTCCCTTCCATTTTTTTTTTTTTTTTTTTTTTTTTTTTAATTTTTTTTGATTGTCCTTTTTTTTTTATCTTTGTTTAATTATTTTTTTTCCGAGGTGAGGGAGGGAGGAGGGAGTGGGAGGGGAGTAGAAAAAAAGGGAGAGAGAAGGGGTGGGGATGAGTGGGGAAGGAGACGGAGAGAGAGAATGAGGAAAAAAAAAAGGAGGGGAAAAAAGAGGGAAAAGGGGAAAAGGGAAATTTAGGGAAAGGAGGGGAGGGGGCGAGCTGGATAGATTGATTAAGGGGGGGGAAAGAGGGGGGGGGGGAGAAAATATGCAATCAAGCAAAAAAATTTTAAATACCCCTTTTTTTCCCAAATTTTGTGATAAAAAAAAATTTTTTTAAAATTTGCTTTTAAAAAAAACAAAACTAAATGCTTATTTGCGGGGCCCCTTAGAGTGAATCGCTTTCCGGTTGTTCCCAAAAGGCCAGCGATTAAAAATTAATTTGGTTTTGGCTGCGTACTTTAAAAACTTTGCGGTTTTTTTAATCTTTTTAGTTTTCCGAATGGTTTAAGGGGTAAATGGAATAGGTCTTTTCTGAAAGTATTTAGAAAGACGGGGGGAGTGTTGTGTGTTTTTGTGTGTATACACACCACAACACACAAAACACACACACACACACACCCCAATTTATATATAAAATTTATTTATATATATATTTAATAAATATATATATATATTATATGTATGTAATATTTTTTATTTTATATATATATAATATATATATATATTTATATAAGGGGTGTGTGTTGTGTTTTGGTGTGGTGTGTGTGTGTGTTGTTTTGTTTGTGTGTGTGTGGGTTTGTGTTGTTTTGTTTGTGTGTGTATGTGTGGTGGGTGTGTGTTTTGTGGTGTGTTTGGTGCGGCGCGCGCGTGTGTTTTGGGTGTGTGTGTGTGTGTGTGTGTGTATACATTTATATATATATATATATATTTATTATATAATATATAAAATATATATATACATATATAATATAATATATATATATATATTATAAAATATTTTATGTTTGTGAAATACAAAATTTAAAATTATGTATTTCAAATATATATGTATATATAAATTAAAATTTTTTATATATTTTATATATAAAATATATATATATGTAAAAGTATTTTGAATTTATAAAAGAAATATTTTACATATATATATATATTATATATATTTTATAATTAATATTTTTAATATATATTTATATATATTTTAATCCCAAAACCATTACACACCCCACAACATACAAATTTATTTATAATATATATATATTTTTATATATATTATATATATATATTTTATACAGCCACATATACCCACACCCCACAATGCCACTATTTTCAAAGAGAAAGATTTTTGCTAATGGCCTTCCCGTCATGCATATGGGTCAGAAACAGCACTACGACCAAGGCACTCGAGGGGAAAAATTAGTAAGTGCTCAAAGGGGAATAAAAAGGGTTTTTTTGCTGGGGAACTAGAAAAGAGCCACTGGATCAGGCAACAAACAAAAATTAGGAAAATTTTTACTCAAAAAACAAAAAAGAAAAAAAAGGGGCAGGGGGGTGGACATATATTCGGAGACGGAAAACGGCGGAAAAAGAAAAAAAACAGAATGGGAAGTCACGACAAATGAGCCAAGGGAAAGGGATAAATGGACTAGATGGCGGGATGAAAAGCGAATTTCGCGGGCGAAAAATGGAGTCAGAGGACAAAAAGCCCGGGGAATAAATGGGAAAAGTTTGGGAGAGAACCCTACTTTCCGGGCGTGGAATGATAAAGGTTGATGATGATGATATTTAATTGGTTATTTGGGGGGTAGTTACGCTTGACCCCTTGGGTTATTAGCTATGCCGGGGCCCCCTTTTATTTATACCCATTAATATATATTTAAATATATTTTAATATATATATTTTATATTTAAAATTTTTAAAATATTTTTTATATTATTTTATATATATTATCGAAAAGTATGTAGTATGTATTTATATGTATATAACTATATATATTATTATATTTTATTTTATATATTTATTTTATAGTATTTTGTAAAAATTATTGGGGTGTGTATTTAACCCATATTATTTATATATATACTAATATATATATATATATATATATATATATATATTAATATAAAATATATATATGAACAGGTTCTTAGCGAAAAAATGTAAAAGAAAGGTATGAATGAGACTAAATATTAAACACGAAAGAGATGTTTTTGACGCGTTTCGACGGAGGCTTTCTCAAAAAACCCAAAACCCCCTCACGAATATATTAGAAAAAGAGAGCGGATCTGTTGGGGTTTTATCCCCCATAATCCGATCGTGGCATTCCTCAGATTATAAAGCAGGTACTTGGGGTCCCACCGTAAAACATAGCAAAACACGCCCGGGCATAAAGATGCGTTTGGCAGAACAAAAAAACCCGCTCACAAAAAAAACCCCGGACAGTCCCGGGTTTTTACTGTTTTCCCCTGCAGAAAATGCGAAAAAAGGGGCATTAGGGCGAAACGGACGTGGTTTCGACCCCAGGATGAGCGAAAAACCAACAGACACCGGCCCACCACAGGACTTCCAAGCCATGGGGGCACACGTAGATGAGGCGGGACATCTACTAGATTGGAAGAAGCGAAAATCGTCAGAAAAGGATTGAAAAAGAAAAGGGCGTAAATTTTATGGAAGCGCATCATCGCGATCAGAAAAAGAACACGGCGGGGAGATTTAAATGTCCAAGGTCGGGCACACCCAATTTGGGAAAAACCCCACACACAGGTCAGGGGGGTCGGGTTTGAATTTAGCTCTCTTTTTGAATATATATTCTTCTGGTTTACTTGTTATTATTTTGAGAAAGACCTCCGTGAAAAGCGTAAAATACATCCTTTTGGGTTTTTAGATATTAAATTCATTCTCCTTTTTTTTTTCTGTATATATATTTTATTTTATATATATTTTAATATATATATATATATATTATATATATTATATATATATTTTATATATTTATATTATGTATATACTACAAAATAATACATGTAATGTAGTATATTTAAAAATTTTTATATATTATATATATTATTTTTTATATATATATATAAAAAATTTAAATTAAAAATATAATAAAAAATTATAAAAAATATATATATTATAATTATATATTATTGGCAATACGGAATTTCCCGTCAAAAATCTACTATGGAGACACGCCCCGCAAAAAAGTAACCAAAATTTCCCGGCCTGTGCCAAGCCCCTGAGAAATTTGAGCTAATATCAGATTTCAAACCCACTGTACTGCCAACTTTGCGTCGCGCGGGGGCAGCCTAGTGCCTTTTTTATCTGGGGTCGGGGACAAAAATCGCCCTGAAATGACTTTAGGGGCAACCATACGTAAATGACTGGCCCCTTTGCCATAACTGCATTCATGTGAGCGAAGTGTATGTTATTACTTCACCTTTTTCCCCTTTTCACTTCATTTTTCTTTTTAAGGGAAGCGGTACACTTCATATGAAAAAAAAAAAAAAATATTCGCTTTTACTAAAAATTCTCCAGAGTTGGAAGTTCTTGCTAAACCCAAAATTGGCTCTCCATCAAAACTTACTATTTGATTCTTGCAAAAAAAAAAAAAAAAAAAAAAAAAAAATTGGAAGGTCATCTGGCTTAAAGGATAAAAAAGGGGGAAAAATATTCCGTTTGATACGTGGACTGTTCCCCCTTTTTGTTGACCGCCCCGCCCTCATGTGGGAGAATATATTAGAAGCGCAGATGCAAAATATCTGCTCTCATTTTTGTTTCTTTTTCCTTTCTTTTTCTTTTTTTGAATTTTCGGTTATATATATATATTATTATATTATATATTTATATAATATATATCTACATATATATATAATATAAAAATATATATTAATAATATATATAATATATATAATAATCCTTATATATAATAATAATTTTAATATATTTATAAATTTTAACTTTAGTATAACAAAATATATGTGTGTGTATATATATATATATTTATATATATCATTGTAGTTATACATAATATAGTTTTATATATAATATATAATATATATATTATATATAATATTATTTATTTATATATTATGCATATATATGTATATACATATTTTTGTATATAATTAAATATATATATATAATATTATGTTTTTTATATATATATGATAATATTTATATATATTATATATTATACATATATATATTATTATTTAAATATATATTATAATTATATAAATATATATATATATATATATATATATATTATAATATTAAAATATTTGATATAACATATATAGTTGTGTATAATATATATATTTATATATAAAAAATATGTATTTTATATACATAATATAGTATATATATTTTTATAATATTTTATATATATATTTATTTATTTATTTTATATTTGCATATATTTTATATACATATATTGTGTATGAATATAATATATATATTAATATATTATATATTTATATTATATATATCACATATATAATATAATCTACATAATTTTTAATAAATAATAAATTAGATTTGTGGAGTGTGGTGTGAGTGTGTGTGTGGTTTGTGGTGTGGTTGTGTATGTGTGGTGGTTATATGAATATGATAAAATTATAATATTTTTAATATATAATATATATTTTCCCTATATATTATATTATGTATGTATGTATATATATTTTTTAATTTTTTTTGGCGCTTTAAAGAAAAGAAAAGAAGAAAAGAAAAATAAAAGAAAAAAATAAAAGGGAAAGGGAAAAAAAGAAGAAAAAAAAATTTTAAAATACATAACATAAAAATACTAATATATATATATATATATATATTTTTAATATATAATTAGTAGTTATATACAATATATATATTTAAATATATATATATAATAATATTTTTTTATATATATTTTTTATGTATATATACATTTCATATTAAATATATATATTATAATATATATATATTTATATATAATTTTTTATATATTGTATAATAATATAATTTTATATATATATATATAAATATATTATATATATTTATATATGCAGTTTATAATATATATAGATATATATATATATTATATATATATTATATATGTATAGATATATATATATATATACATATATATATACATATAATATATATATATATATATATATATAAATATATATATATATAATATATATATATATATATATATATATATAGTGTGTGATGTGTGGTGTGTGTGTGTGTGTGTGTGTGTGTGTGTATGTGTCTATATATGTATATGGATTATATATATATTAATATATATATATATATATATATTACTATATATATATATATATAATAAATAAATATATTCATATATATATAATTATATATATTATATTATATTATATATATTTATGATATATGTATATGTAAATCTAAAATATATATCTAATATATTTGTTTATATATACTAATATATATATATATATATACTATCTTATAGATATATAATAATATATATACATTTTTGTGTGGGTGTACCATTTAATATATAGGAGTAGTGTATTGTTTATATACTTAATATATTATATATATTATATTATATATATAACTATATATATAGATATTTATATATATATATATATACAGGTGTGGTGTGTGTGTGTGTATTGTGGGAAAGATTTAAGCATTTGTATAATTGTACAATAGCACCATCTTTCTTGTGAAGCATTTCTCCATCATTTCTTATATTTAAACCAAGGATAAGCTTGAAGGGAAATACACGTCAGAATCATAATATTTTATTAATTTCATCCATTACTTATGCTATTGTCTGCCATGTTGCACTACGTTGATACTCTCCAAGCTGTGCTCACAATTTTCATGCTCTCAGCTGGTTGCGAGGGCGATGACCTGTGTTCGATAAAGATAATTTCCGTAAATTCTATTGAGGATATTATGATAAGGTAATCGCTCCTGGCAGTTCGATGTTTCTAATAAGAATAAATTAGCACTTATATTTTCGTGCAGTTGTGATGTTCATTTTGCTCACGTTCATGAAGTTAGAACAGATGTTCATTCGCTCTCTTTAGACTGAGTCCGGGAGAGCGCTGATGAGTGGCTATTTGTTTTGTTTGTTTTTTGTGTGTTACTTGTCCAATTCGGTCGGCTCTGTGTCAGTTCTGATGCTTGTGTATACATACATTCCATTCATCCTTACCTACATACATATATACCTTACATGATATTATAAATACATAAATATTACTTACATTTTACTGGCATTTACACATACATGCATACATATATACATGCATACACATATACATACAGACATGTAAATATCTGCATACTTGTTTGACGCATCATCCTATCAATTTACCATCTGTTTATTTATCCAACATATTTATTTACCTTCTCTACCATCTACCTGTCTGTGTGGGGGTCTCTCTCTCTCTCTTCTCTCTCTCTCTCTCTCTCTCTCTTCTAGCTATCTATCAATCTATCTATCTATCTATCTATCTATATATAAAAATAATATATATATATATATCAATCTAACTACTATCTATTCTCCTCTTTGTGTATGAGTGTTGTGTGTGTAAGTGTCTTTACTTAATCTACTTTCTCTATCTGTCTATCTACCTTTCTTGCTTTCTTTCTTTTTCTTATGTTGTTATTCACAACATATTTTTCCTACACGTGGCACCTTGTATGATGGAAGCATTGAAAAAAAAAAAATTATGGGGTTATATTGCTCGTCGAAATGATGAAATGTGAAATAAATCCAAGTGTGGCATCTAGTGGCTGTATAATGCGACAATAAACGAGAAGATAGATGGAACCGCGATGCCCTGTGCAAAAGGTTTCGATCACTTTCGATGGGCGGGAATCTGTTACGAGGATCGATGTTATTTGTTTCTTGAATGTCTTTAATTAAGAACATGTTAATGGTATAAAGTATGATGGAGGTGAATATCGCACACGTGGGTCTTGAACTCATATTAAGGTTAAAGAAAAATTTATTCAACTGTGAAGCTTGAGTGGGTTTTTTTTTTCAAAAAGTTCATAGTAGACGTAAACCGCCATTTTGAGCAATAAATCCTCGTTCGCCTTTTTCTTAAAGTCCCATACCAGACACATCCTTTAACAGGCAGAATTGACTCTTCGGCTAAGACCTTGGTAGCCGTGGACAAGGGGGCAGAAAGGCATTGCTCTGCAGTTTGTTACCATACATTTATATGCGTCATGTAAGTATATAGTTTATAGTGTAAACAAGGTCGGATTCGATCCTGCGTCCAGGCATCTTCCACCTTTCGCTTTCAAGGAGTGCAAAACTGACGGAAGTCAGAAACATGACACGATTAATCCTCCTACTGGACACAATCTCGAATGGGTGGTAACGACCCTCACTCTATCGGGGGCCGTGAAGTTTAACAGATAGAATGGGCATCTTCTTGACACGATTCATGGTGCAGGCCCACTGGTCGGATTCGGTATTATGTGTATACTTATTATATTTTTATATCTTTTTTTATAGATATATATATATCTATATATATATATATATATTATACATATATATATATACATATATATATTATATATTTATATTATATATTATATATATTATTATATTTTTATATATATATATATATATATATAAGATTTATATATATAAGAAATTATATAGTTATATGTATATGATTTATAATTATACATTTACAGACATAGATTTATTAAAGATATATATATAGATATATTTCTGTATAGTGATACATATATATAAAACTTATTGATATTTAGATATATATAGAGAGTATTACATATATAGAGAGAAATATATTAATATAATAGATATATAATATATATTATAGTATAGAGATTTATATATATACCGCACACACACACACCCACTACACACTCACACACACACACATACAATATATTTATATAGATATATATATGATACAATAATATATATATAGAATATATATTGGTTTAATAGATATAATATATATTTAGATATATTAGATATAAATATAGAAATACTATATATATATATATATATATATATACACATAATGACCGAATCCGTCCGTGGCTGCACCATGAATCGTGCAAAAGATCCATTTTCTATCTTGTTTATAACTCACGCCCCGGAGAGGAGGGTCGTTTCCATCACCTTGCGAGATGTTCAAGTAAGTTATCGTTCATTCGACTTCCGTCAGTTGTGCAACTCCCTAAGCGAAGTGTGGAGATCCTGACGCAGATCGAATCCGACCTGGTTACACTTAGACTAAGGGATACTACTTTCCATATAATTACGGGTACAAACAAGCAATGCCTGTCTCCCCGTCCTCGCTTACAGAGCTTAGCCCGAAGAGCAATCTGCCTGTAAAGGTTGTGTCTGAATAACTTAAATAAAAGGCGAACGAGATTTTTGCTCAAAAGCGGTTTTACTCTTACTAGAAAGTTTAAAAAAAATAACCTCACGCTAGCGTCACAGTGTATAAATATTTCTTTAAACCTTAATAATATTCCATGACCACGAGGAGATATCTCTCCATCAGACGTATAAACCTGTAACATTCTTAATTTATGATCCATCAATAAAACAAATATCGATCGATCTCGTTACAGATTCCCGCCATCGAAATGATTCGAATCCTTTGCACAGGCAGACGTTCCAGCCCTTTCCTTCTCGTTGTCCTATAACGGCCACGATTCCACCACTGTAGTGTTTGCACTTTCAGGCATGTCGAAGAGCAATATAACCCCATATTTTTTTTGTCAAAGCCTCCAGCATTCATGGTCAACGTGTTGGAATTAGATTGTTGAGACTACAAAGAATAAGAAAGAAAGAAAGAAAGTAGATAGACAGAGATGAAGTAATTATAGACACTTTACTCACACACTCGCTTACACAAAGAGAATAGATAGATAAGAATGATATTTATTAGTTATATAATTTTTATAAGATAGATAGATAGAGAGAGAGATTATAATAGATGTAGAATGAAGAGGAGAAAGAGAGAGAGTAAGAGATAAGACACCCACTACATAGAGGAGAGAAGGTAAATAATTATGTTGATAAATAACTATGGTAATGATAGGAAGATCCACAACAAGTATGCAATATTACATTCTGTATGGATATGTTTGCATGTAAGTATGTTATCCATGTATGTGTATATGCAAGTATTAATATGTATGTATGTAGGATATACATGTATTATATATGTTGTAGGGATGAATTATGCTGTAGGAAAGAAAATGCAGACTAACTGACACTGGAGCGACCGGATGACAATACACTCAAAAAAACAAACAACAATAGCCACCATCAGCGCTCAGCCCTAACATCGAATGAGGTAATGACCATCTTTTCTAACTCATTGACTGACAAACTGACATCACATCTGCACAAATAAAATGCTAATTTAGTCTATTAGAAACATCCGAACTGCTCAGACCGTATTAACCTTTTCATAATATCCTGTAGAAGAAGGACGAAATTAGCAGTGCGGCATCAGATCTCGCCCTCGCAACCAGCTGTAGCTTGAAGGTGGCACAGCGTAGAGTATCATCTATGCAACATGGCAAACTAGAGCTTAAGTAATGTTATGAAATTAATAAAAAGTGGATGATTCCTGACGGTAGTTCCTTCATGAGTACCTTGTTTAAATCTATATGAAATGAATGAGTAATGATGCACAAGAATAGATGGCATTGTACAATTTACAATTGCTTAAATTCTTCCCACATACACTCACACACTCACACATGTATATATATATTATAGATATTATATAGATAATATATATTTATATATATATATATATATATAAATATATTAAATACGTACACAATCATATATATATATGTACACACAACACGATAGGATTTATAATATATATATTATATATATATATAATATATATATATATAATTTATATAGAATATATTTATTATATATTTTAAGTACAATATATATACATATCTATATTATATATATATAAATAAGATAATATTAATATTTAAAGATAGATATTTATATATATAGATATAATATATTTATATATATATATATCTATATAATAATATATCCATATACATATATATACACCCACACACACCCACACACACACACAACACACCACCCACACACACACATATCTATATATATATAAAAATCTATATATGATATATCTATTTTATATATATATATACTATATATATATGATATTATATATATTGTAAATATATATATATATATATATCTATATATATATATATATATATATAATAAATAATATATAATATTTTAAACTGCATATATCTATAAATATATAATATATATATAATATATATCATCTATATTATATATATATACTTATATATATATATAATCTTATATAAAATATATAAATATCTCTAATACTATACAAGTATGTATAAAGACATATATATATAATTATATAAAATTAAAACAAATATCATATATATATAATCTATATATATATATATATATATATTATATATACATACATATATATATATATCTCTAAATATATATATATATATATATATATCAATATTTCACTTATAATATGTATAGGATATATCTATATGTTTTTTTCTCTCTTTGTTTCTTTCTTTTCATTTCTTCTTTTTTGTTTCGTTTTCTTCTTTTTCTCTTTTTCTTAAGCTTCCATAAATATATGGATATATCAACATACCACATACATATATATATATATATATATCTATATAATATAATATTATATATATATATATATATATACAAGTCATATACACACACACTCACACATACACACTCACCCACACACCACACACACACACACACACACTGCACACACACACAACACACTCCTATATATATATATATATATATATATATATATATGAGATAAATATATATATATTAGATAATATATAAATATATAAATATATCTCTATATAAACATATATATTAAACACACACATATATATGCTATACATATACTATGCAAATATAATAAATAAATCAATATATATATATATAGAGATATAATTCTAATACATATATTTAATGTATATACATACCTAGTATATAAATAAATAATATCTATATACACCCACCTATAATATGTATATACATAATATGTATATATATATAACTATCTATATATATCATAAATATATACTTATATCATATATCTATATATAAAATATGTATAAATATAAATATAACAATGTCAATATATATATATATAATATATATATAAACATTATCTCTATATAAATAAATCTATATATATATATATAACTTATATAATATAAATAACACCTATATATTCTCAACAATATATTTATGCAAATATATATAAATACATACATATATTATATATATTTATCAAATTATATCTCTATATAAATATCTAACCATATATATATGTATATACATACATATGTATAAATATAAATATATATATATATATACACACCATATATATGTATATACATAGATTGTATATATATATCACATATATATAGATATATATAATATAGTTATATATCTGTCTAAATAATTTATATCTATAATATATCTCTATATTTAATATATCTATATATAATATATATACGAAGATCAATATATATATATATAATATCTATATATATATAGAATATATATATAACCGAATTCAAAGAAAAGAAAAGAAAAAAAAGAAACAAAAAACTGAGAGCTGATAGATTTGTCCATCGCGCTCATGAATATAGTCTCCATCCATGATGTGCGGAGCGGCAACATAAACGACACAGTCCATCTAAGTGCTTACAAATAGTGTCCCCCTTTTATCCTGGTAAGCCAGATACACTTTGCCAATTTTTTTTTTTTTGGTGGGTGTTTTGTGTTGCTAGAATCAAATGTATGTTAGATGGAGAGTCATTTGAGATTTAGCAAATCCCTATCGGAATGGTTTTAGGAACATGCGAATAGTTTTTTTTTTTCATATAAGTGTACCGCTTCCAGGAAAAGAATAATGAAGTGAAGAGGTAACGATAGGGGAAGATTAACAGTAACTTCGCTCACATGTAATGCAGTTATGGCAATGCATCATTCACTATGGTTGCCATAAACATTACATGGCGATTGTGTCTCCGGCGACCCCAGAGAAAGCACTAGCTCCGCGCCGACGCAAAGTTGAGCAGATCAGGGTTAGAAATCATTGATATTACTCATGTTTCTCAAGGCTTGTGCACATCCGAAGTTTTCGTTTTCTTTCGCTGACGGGATCGCCTGTATAATTTCTGACGGAATTCCGTATGGCACAAAAAAATATATATATATAATATTATTTATAGAATATATTTTATAATATATATAATAGATATATGTATATATATATAATATATAGCTATATATATATAATATAGATTAATTATATTTATATATATTGACGTACATATACATTATATATATTTGTATATACATATATATTATATATATATATTTATAGATGAATTATCAATAGTATTATAGATAAATTATATATATTTAGATATATATATTTAGATATACATTAAATGAATGTGCATGAGATTGAATATCTAAACACGCAAGAGATGGGATATTTGACGTGTCGATAATTTTTTTTTTTCGACGGATTGGAGGTCCTTTCTCAAAAAAAAAGACATTAACCAAGTGAAACCACAGAACTGAATATATATATAAAATGAGAAGTGCTTGAGGGTAACTCTGACTCTCCTGACTCTAGTGTTGGTTTATCCCCCCATAATTGATAATTGATGCCTTGCCGGCGGACCGTTGGACAGTTTAAAAGCGCCCCGACGCGGTTGTTTTTTGAGTTCATGTGGTGTATGTTCATGTTTACTGTTATCGCGATGTAAATGCACTTCCATAACTTTACCGCCTTTGCTTTTGCAACACAATCCTTTGCTGACGATTTTCCTTGCACTTTCCTTCCAATCTAGTAGATGTCCCCGCCTCAATCTAGTGTGCCAACCATGGGCGTTTTGGAAGTCCTAGTGGTGGACGGATACGGAGTCTGCTCGTTGTGTTTTCATCCTGGTGTCGAAACCACGTCCACTGTATTCGCCCGTATAATGCGTTTTTCGTCATGTAACTGCAGGGGAAATACAGTAAGTAAACGGCCTGTCGGGGTTGGTTTGTGAGCGGTTTCTTTGTCTGGGTGCCAAAATCTGCTATCTTTTTGCACGGACACCGTGTAGAGGCGGACGTGTCGTCGGTTTTGCTATTTCACGGTTGTGTACCGAAGTACATGCTATAATCTGAGGATGCTGCACCGATCGTGATTATGCGGAAAAATAAACCACACAACAAGAATCAGCTCTCATGTTGGACATATATATTCGTTCTGTGTTTCCACTTTTTGATGTAGTGTTTGTAGAGGAAATCCCTCCGTTTCGAAACGCGACAAATACATCATCAATTTGCGTGTTTTTTTTAGATATCCAGTCTCATTTCAAAACACCTTTCTTTTTTACATATGTGTCGGTTCGCTTATAACTTGTCACATATATCATATTATATATATATATATATATATATTTTAAATAGATATATATTATATATGTATATATATAAATAAATATATTTATGCATATATGCAGTTACACACACAATAATATACATACATACATATATTATATTATATATATTATCATTTATATATATATATATATATATATAACTATATATTACATTAGAACAAAATAACATACATACATACATATGGTATTATATATATATTAAGAAATATATATAAAATTATATATTATATATATCTATATATATATATAATATATATTTATATATATATTTATATATATATATATATATATATATGGCCCTCTTGGATGAAATGAGGCTAACTCAACTATAAATTATCAAGGCATGAGCTAAATAACAAGGGTCCTCACTCAGTTATGTAGCTGTAAAAATTTTTTTTGTACCACCAGGTTAAGGTAACAGTAGTAAGATTTTATATCATCATCATCAACCTTTATCATTCCCTCTACTGCATGAAGAAAGGGGGGAGTTAGATGCTTCTCTCAATCTTTTCTTTTTTAGTCATTCGGGGGTCCTTTATTTTTTTGTTGTTGTGGTTGGTTGTCCCTTGTCCTCTGACTCCAGTTTACGCACTGCTAAAATTCGCATTATATATCTATCTATTTCATCCCGCCATCTAGTTCATTGGATCTTGCCCTTGGTCTCATTGTGTCGTTTTGTACTTCCCATTCTGTTGTTGTTTTTTGGGCTTATGTTCTCCCCCCGCCTTGTTTCTTGTTACCTGGTTTTGTGTTTTGTTGTCCTGTCTCCGAATATTTTGTCCAGCCAACTGGCCACTTTTTTCTTTCTATGTTCAAGTTGAGATTATATTTCTACTTTTGTTTGTTGCCTGATTCCATGTGGCTCTTTTTAGTTCTTCTTAGATAATAATCTCTTTTTATTCCTCTTTGAGCAAGCACTTATAATATCCTACTCGAGTGCACTTGGTCGTAGTGCACATGTTTCTGACCCATATGTCATGACGGGAGAGGAACACATTAGTCAAAAATCTTTCTCTTTAGACATAGTGCTGTTGTGTGATGTGTGTGTATATGTGTCTGTATATATATTTATATTATAATAAGATATATATATTATATTGATATTTAATATATATTTATATATAATCTATGTATGTGTGTGTGTGTTTAAGTAGTCTGTCTGTATTAATATATTATATATATATTATAACTAATATATATATTTATATATATATATATAACTATATCGTATGTATCAAATATGTCTTTATATATTCATATACATATATCAATAAATTATATATATATAAAATATATATATATATATATATATAATATATATTATACATATATATATTTGTTGGGATATTAAATTATATTATAAATTGTACTATACATTACTATATATTAATATAAATCTCTATATATATTATCATATATATATATATGTATATATATATATATATATATATCTATATATATATATATATATACTATATAAATGTATACACACACACACACACACACACACACACACTCACACGGCGCGGCGCGCGACACATCACACACACACACACACCAACCCACACACACCCTACACACACACAAACACAACAAACCACACCCCCCACACACAATACACACAACACACACACACACACAACACACACCTACAACCCACATTTATATATATATATATAAATATATATATATATATATATATATATATTTATACTACATATATATATAGAAATACATATATATAAAAATATATTATATATATTATTTATATATATATATATAAAATATGTAGTGTGTGTGTGTTGTGTGTGTGTGTGTGTGTGTGTGTATACACACACCACACACACACATCCCGTTGTCGATCTCTCTTTCTCACTACTTTCAGAATGACCTATCCATTTACCTTACTCATTCGGACACTAAAAAGATTAAGAACCGCAAAGTTGAACGTACGCAGCAGACCATATTCATCCGCTGGCCTTTTGCCTCAGACCTGGAAAGCGATTCACTCTATAGGGGACTCGCAAATAAGATTTGTTTCGTTTTTTTAAATGAAAATATTATAGTTTATTTTCACAAAAATTTGGAAAAAAAGGGTAGTAATTAGTTTGCTTGATTGATATTCTCACCCTCCTCTTCCCCCCTCTTAATCAATCTCCAGCTCGCTCTCTCCTTCCTATTCCCTATTTCTTTCTCTTTCTACTTTTTCGCTCCTTGTTATTTTCCTTAATTCTCTCTCTTCGTTCCTTCTACTCATTCCCCTCTCTTTCTCTTCTCCTTCTTTTCACCTCCATCCCATCCCTCTCCCTCCCTCACTCTCGGAAAAAAAAAAATAATTTTAAACAAGATAAAACATAAGACCAATCAAAGAAATGACAGAAAAAAAAAAGTAAAAAACAAAAAAAAAAAATGGAAGGAAAAATTCAACACTGAAAGAAAAGCAAGTTGCACGCGATGCTGAACAGTGTGAGGATAACAAAAAAAGTTTTACGGGGCTTTTTTCTGTTATCAGCTTCCTGGTTGGGCGTGGGCGGGTGGGCAGGTGGGTAGGTGGGAGGATGTAGAAGGGGTGGGTGCAGGATGGTCGAGGGGGGGAGGGGAGGTTTCGCATAGGGAATGTCAATAGGTCATGGGGTAAGGGTTTTATGCTGGTGTGGGTTGAAATGGGCTCAGAATGGGTGTCAATCTGCTTATCTATCGAGCTGTCTATTCTTATATATATATTCATTTATTCAACTATCTGTCTATTCATATCTCTCTCTCTCTCTCTCTCTCTCTCTCTCTCTCTCTCTCTCTCTCTCTCTCTGTCTCTATTCTTATCAACATTTATCTGTATCTATCTATCATACTATTTATCCGTCCGTTTATTCTTATCTTTATCTATCTATCTGTCTGTTCTTATCAATATTTATCTATTTCTCTATTTTTATCAACATTTATCTATATCTATCTATCTGTCTGTTCTTATGAATACTTATATATTTCTCTATTCTTATCAACACCTATCTATATCTATCTATAGATATGTATATAATTTTCTATATATGCCTATATATTTCCCATTCTCATTTACATCTATCTATCTTACCTTTATTAATATATTCTTATCTATATCTATCTTTTTATTTGTCTATTCTTATCTATATCTATTCATGTATCAATTTCTCCGTCATTTCTTATTTATATGG